>NW_010395806.1:34016-57907 GCF_000710305.1 Buceros rhinoceros silvestris | reverse complement strand
AAATGAGCTACCTCGACTCAGCCACGAGCCAGGTTCATCTTTTCTCAGAGTCTTTTCTGTGGAAAGAATAATCCAGTCAAGCTCCACTTCCAAGTGCGTTCCTTGGGGGAGGACATTCATTTTCTCAGGTACGGTAGAGGATTTTTAGCCATGTCTTACAGTCTTCATGGCCTTTGAAGATCCTGCCTCCCAGGACAGGGGTCTCAGCCCCAAGCCACAGCAAGGAGTGCTATCTCTGTTGGAGACAGACAGCGGCAGAGGAAGAAACGGAAGTGTCAAACGGCTGGAGGGCAGGCAAAGAGGAATTCAACTTCATACTCCAATGGGGTGACACTCACCAGGGGGACAGGAATCCTGGTTCTTAGTTGCTGCTTCTAGCATTGTTCTGTACCCTCTAGAAAGGCTGTTTGAACTGAAATGGACCTGTCCTGGAACAGGGTCCCCAGATCAACATCTTTGCTACACCACCAATCCTGTAAAACACCCCCAAATTATGGTTGTTCGACAAAATTTCAGTAAATTATGATATTTTTACATTTTAAAATTCTTTGTGTGCTTTTAAACCAAAATAAGTGTCAAAAGTAAAAATAAAAGTTTTTTTTTTAACCGTTATTTTTACTTTTCACACTCATTTTGGTTAAAAAGCACATTTTGTGATACCAGAATTTTCCACATTCTGATTTTTTACTAACAAGTTTTCCTCTGGCCCCATTCAATCACAAAGTTTTCTCCCACAACTTACAGAAAAACCCTAGAAGTCACAACTTTTGCTGTCAAAGTCATGGCAGTGACAGCCACATAGACGTTTTTTGTTGTACTCCTGTTTTCTATACTGAAGTTTTCTGTGTCTGGTCAAAGGTGACTTATTGCTATAAATGGAAACATTTTCACACTTTAAACTCTTAAAACAAAATCCTTTTGTGTAAAAAGCCAGAGAATTTCATCCCAGAAGCTGAATGCATCAGAGTCCTGTCAGCACTTAGTCAAAGGCTCTTGGTAGTGAGGTTAAAAACCAGAAACCCAGACTTGGGATTGGCTCCCTAATTCAAGCACTGTTTTAAAACAAGAGGTTCACAGAAACAAGGAAGCCCTTATCGGTTTTCAGTTTCTATATGCTAAAGGAGGGTAGAAGATACCTGGGTGCAAAGTAACTATGGCTGGCGTGTCCTTGAAGAGCCAGAGGGACAACGGTCAAAACCCAGAAGGAATACATCTGAGGCAAAGCCGTGCTGCCGCCCCGACGTCCCAGCCCTGAACACTTAGCAGAAGACGCTCTGCCCTGTTAAGTGTTGGATCCAGGGGATCCAACACAGCACGTAACACAGCTCTGACAGTCCCTGGTGACACGGTGACATCAGCTCTGTGTGCGGTAGGCAGGATGCTCTCAGGTAATGGTCTGCCTTGTTCTAACCTTGTACTTTGCAGAGTGCAGTGATGGAAGCATGTGTGATGTGACCTTCTTGAGCCTTGCCTTGGCAGACAGCACCTCAGTGATCAGACAACAGTTCCAGTGCTCTAGGTCCCTTCGCTGTGGACCTATTCCCACCAGCCAACCCTCAACCCAGGGAACTAAAGTCCAATTCCCATTAAAATTAAGGGTATGAGATAGTAATGAATTTCAGAAGCTCTCAAATGCTGTGACAAAGACAAATACATAACAATTTCTTCAGCCGTTTTAGGTCCAATAATCCTGTGTTTTGAATTACTCTTCACATAAAATTGTCCTAAAACAAAGGCTGACCCAGAATAAAATTGAATTTCAACTACAAACTCCTTTAAAATGTTGTTTAGAGTCTTGCCTTAAATATCTTCAAGACTAGATGGAAAATACAAAAAAAAAAAAAAGGACTGTTAGTTCTTACCTCAGAAAACAGAAATCTAACTGAATTACATTTATCCTGAAGTAAGAAGAGACTCGAATTTCACTTCTGCTCTGAAAACCAGCCATTAGTAATACTTCTGGGTGAAAATTTGACGTGCCGGTCTGAGACGGGTTTTCAAATGCAAGTGCTAAAATGAAAGAAAAACAAAATCAAATTATCTAATCTTTCCTTCAGACAGGATCTTCTGTGATTCTTATCTTCACAAATTTCAATTTTGCTCCAGAAAAAAGAAACAAAATTTGGAAGAAATACCTTAGAAATATATTTAATACTTAAAGTTGCTTTTTCCCCCCCCAAGAATAAACAACAAAAAAGGGAGTTCTTTCCTTCTACATACAATCTCTTGTCTATAATCTCTTCTCTGTGTGGACCAAGCCCATTTCTGGGCTTTTGTTGGTCTAATACCACCTGAGTGGTATTAGATCCCTGTCCCATCTGGTACAGAAGTGCACAATAGTTGTAACTGAAAATCCAGCATTTCACTAAAACCAAACATCTAAGAAAAAAAAAACCAACAAAAAACCCCACCAAACACCCACCATTTCCTAAGAGCAGGGGATACAAACAGAGAGATGTGATGAATACCACAAAGGAATTTGGGATGGTACTCAGGTGTCTGGGCTTCTGTGACCAGCTGGTGTCCTCCTTCCCTTTGCAAGAGCATAAAGAAGAAGAGCTACTTCCAGACATTCGCTCCTGCATTTCTCACAGAAGCCAAAACACAAAGGTATTCCTCAGGTGTTCCCTGAGGAGACAAAGCTTTGCCTCCTCTAGAAAAAGTTCATGAACTGAGTTAAACTTTTTTCTCCAAACACACAGGATAAGGAAATAAGTGAACAAGGGATAGCCAGAATGTAAAAGCAGCTGTCAGCTCTGCATGGTTTCGGATTCTACCTTCTTCCGAAATGGTAAAAAGAAGAAGAACTAAATGTTTCTTTGTCAGACACTCTGGCAGCAACAGCTAGTGCTCAGGAAATACCTAGTCACCTCACCTAGCATCACAGCAACAGTGTATCTTCATCAGCCAAGGAGGGAAAAGGTCCTGCGCTCAACTGGCAAGATCAGCCATGATTTTTTGTTATAAATAAAGTAAAAATTAAATTATAAACGTCCCTTTATACATCTCAGTCAAGTGAAATGATGGCAAATTTGGATTTGGCATGATGCACGAGAGAAATACTAAGCTGCTTTTCAGTGAAACCTTTTCACACAAATTCAGTTTTGTTATTCCTCCTGACAGTTTCTCCTGTAGCCATTGGGACCCGAGTAACAAATAACTTTCCTTAAATCGTGGAACCAAATTCTACTGTTATATCACAAGCCTCATTTGGGCTTATATATTTGTGTCAGGGTAGTGAGAACAGAAGTTGGTCAGCAGCATTGATCTTCACGCATTTATTTAAAACACAGTCTTATTCAATTTTCACAATGCTGATGAGAGCTCTTCCTGGGCACAAATCATTAACTGTTAGCCTTTACTTCAAGACTATTGGCTTTCTTCTTCTAACTGCTTCACTCTGCTCACTTTTTTGCCCACCTAATTTCCGAAATTAAAAGCCTGCCCAACACACAGCTGTTCTCATCGAGTCCCTGCTGGGGCTTTGGGGCCTTGCAGTAGCTAACAGTTCTTCCAGAAAATGAGAGTCTACCACCAGTTTTGGAGGAAACAAATTTTCCTGGAAGCAACAGACCATGAGCATGTATAGAGTGGCTTGCAAAAGTGGCGATGTGAGCTAATACAGGTGACTGCCAAAAGGAATTAAAAAATACTACAGAGTAATGTTCTGTGCTAGGAATCAAGAATGTGATTACTCACTTGGGGCTTCTGAATTTCAACACAAATTTTAGGTAAACCTAAGTCAGTGCTGCCTGCCAACAGAGCCCAGGATCTCCCAGGATATCTAGTGTGCTGCCCTAAATCTGTATTCAGTGACTGGAAAATAGTACTTCATTCCATCTCCAGTGAGATCTACTCAGGTCAGGTTTCATATGGAGAGCGCACAGTGACAATCCATGTCCTGGGAAAGAAGGGTTTTGGCAACTCGGCAGTGCAGAGGGAAAGTAATACATTAGGCTACAAGAAATTGACTGTGGAACAACAACAAAAAAAAAAAATTGCTACAGCTCGTGTTTCATGGCACTGCCTTGCAGAGTTTAGAAGCAAGACAAAAACCTGCGAGTGTCATGTAGCTCTCCCTCTCTGGGCAACTTTTACAGAGCAACTCACTCAGAGAGCAACCCCTAGATAACTTCAAAGTACAGAATGATTACATACCGGCTAACACATTCAGTAGCTAGCTAGGACTGAAGAGCCACCAGAGCAAGGATCAATATGCTTTCCCCTCTCAGATAGATGTCCACCGAGCATTTGCTGTCAGATCTGCCAGGCAAGTGGAGAGGGCCAGTCTCTCTCACACCTCGGCCAGGCTGGTCCTTGACACTGCTGACCTACCAACTTCCAGCTCCTCATCTTCTCCTTTAGTTTTATACCTCTTCCTGTCACTGAGTTTTTCTGTTGAACCCCTGAGTTGCTAATCCTGCCTCTGCCTGCACTTTTACCTTTCTTATCTTGAATGGCTCTCATCTCTATACTTTCTTACAATTAATCAATTTTCTCAGAAGTCTGAGCCAAGGTTTTGCAGCTGTGCTGTATCACAGAAAGGTCTTGGACCACAGACAGATGAACCCTTCAGAAGAAGGTCATGGCTTTACGATCAGGCTTGCAAAAGGTAACTGGAAGGAACTGAAGTACTGGATGAAATGGCCAGCAGATTAAGCCTTTGAAAAGCTAGCCAGAAAAAAGCTGCCAAGTGGGTAAAGGGGGAGGAAGTAGTGAAAAGGGGAGATAAATTATCAGTTGACTGGGATGGTAGACAGAAGTGAAAGTCGTTACACAAAGGAACCATAAGGAAAAAAAGCAGAGCAGAAGGCAACCTCTGCCTATGACAAATAGAGAGAAGAAACTAAGGAGTAGGAGAGAATAATACGGTCAAATATAGAAATAGGCAAAGACTATTCAAACTGGATGTAACATCTTCGTATGTCTTTTATTGCTGCTCTTCAGAAAACAGCCATCTCAGACATAAATCTGCCAAAACAGTCTTGTTTACATAGGGCTTATAACAGAACGACAGAAAATCCTCTACTTTCTGTCTCCTTTGTAGCTCTGGATATCTACATAGGGGTTTGAAATTCTCTCAAGAGAATTTCAATAGAATTTCATAGACCTTACATCTATGTTTGTAAGGTCCAGTTTTTCCCTTGGCCAGATCTCACAGATGGAAATGATAGCTCAGAATGCAGTTTGCTGTGACCAAACTGATACATTCAAAATTATTTGAGAATTTTAACAGCAACACAAGAGTTCGTAAATGGAGATTTGAACAGAAATATTTCAGGCCCTCTAGATCCCAGTGACAACAGATGGTGAAGAAATGTATTCTTGCAAAGGCAGATGAATGACTTTAATATACTGATCCTGAAAGACTACCTGGCCATGAGAAAGCCTCTCAGGATACAGGGAAGCAATAACACCCGACAGTGTTACCACAGTCTTGTGAGTTCCTGACTTGACTGAGCAATACAACCTCACACCTTTGTTCTTGGTCCACCACACATCCAGAACTCCTTTTAAAAGCATATTCATATACTGCAATTTGCTACTGAAACAGGCTAGAAGCATAGATGCAGCTGTTCAGTTAATTATAACATAGTAGATTGTAATAACCAGGTCACCTGCAGTTGTCCCTATTTGGGTAGGGACATTATTCAGACCCCTAAGAGACAGTTTCCACCATCTGCTGTTGGGAGCAGCTTGGAGTCCCTCCTCCCCTCTGCTTGGGGAGGCTCTTCATACTAGCTAGGCATGGCCAGAAAGGGCTGCTCAAGTGGCTGATGTAGGGACTTCCAATGGTCCTTGCCCATGCAGGCTTCAGCCTCCCAACAGCTGGAAAACTCCTTCCAGTGGATGACTGCCTCATCTCCTGTTGGGAGTTGTTTCATACTGTGGTAAATAATACCCATGAGACCCAAGGCAGCTTTCCAACCTGCAACTGGTATGGGAAACTCATGTCCTGGGGGCCTGTGAGTCACCTGACTTGACTTAAAATGCTGGAAAAAAAGAAAGGAAGAGCACTGAGTTTATTCAATAGAGTCAAGGTTTAAATTTTGGATTACGAGCATGAAACAAAGCTAGCAAAGAAAAATGCAGACATGCAATACTTAGAACAAACCTAACCTCAGTCTGTTCTTCTGGCTTGATCAGGGATTTTTTCAAGGCGTATCTTGACCCAGGAAAGGAGGCTGCTGACTCAGACTGTTTTGTCTTGCTTGCCAAAACTGACCTGTGGCCTTATTCACCCACAGAGTCAAGACAGCAGCCCTCCAGACCCATCTCTCTTCTGGGTGCTGTATTTCAGAGACCACTTTTCAGTGTTACAGGCATCTCTGCTTCAGCTGCTTCCGGGCAGCACTGCCTGAGGTGCAGCTGAGGCTATACCTTCTCCCTGCTGCTTGTTTCTTTCAGTGCCTCTAACTTCAGGCCTCCCTGATCCTGTTTCAGTGTAACAGAAACATAGCATGGTACATAGTGCAAAATTGTACAAACTTAATTTTACCCATGCATCAACTTGGTTTTATTTAAGCGGCCTCATTAAAGGCATGACATTTTCATTACCATTGTAGCACTTTATAAACCATACATCAGCCAAAGAATTAACTATATAAACATCTTGCTAAATTTGCTGTCACCAGTTCACTCTCATCTGATGATAACAGCATGACTTACTGCTAATGCTAATTATTAGCTTTGACGGATTTCACATGTATAACAATTTCTACAGTCCCTTCTGGACATAAGCATTTTATCACCTCCTGATCACCAGCTGCCTTTGGGTCACATGGAGACCCTCCTGCTTGCTCCACAGGATTTCCTAACTCTTTTATCTGATCCCACAGCTTCTCCACATCCACCTGATTGGTCACATCTGGAACTGAAATGTAAGCAAGAGTTCATATTATATGATTGTTTCTGGACATGGTATTTCTTAGCGATGTCACACATCTTGTGAAAAGACTGCAGGCAAAATGCCTCTTGGGCAGAATTTAAAACAAGAACTAAAGTCAAAGAAGTGGAGTTGATGAAGGCATCTTTTTTTTTTTCCTTTGTGGCAAAAAAATTACAGCCACTGACCTAGTTTAATAGTTGGCTCATTAAAAGACATGCTACAGTCAAAACTGACAATGTAGAACTGTATTTTGGTTTATAAAGCATCTTTGTTTAAAAGCAGTAGCTTAGTACAGTTAACAACCAGGGTTCCAGCAAACTGATAATTTTACTTTTACAAATGCTGCTACAAAATGTCTTCCAAAAAACTTTTGGCTGCGGGGTATGAGAAGCAGATACCTAGCAAACTTAGCCTGGGGTTTAGATGTAGTTTCCAAAACTATGTTTTTTCTGGGTGCTTTTCCTGACAAATAAATTTTGTGATTAACATGAAGGTTAAAAAAGGCACTGCTAAACCTTCACTGGTTTGTAGATTTTGAAGAGAAGTATAAAAGCAGAATTTCTGGATACGAGCATGCCAGCTAGGGCATATCCTTCACATTTTATAGAAGCAAAGGATTTCCAAAAAGAGACCAGTAGTTTCCAACAATAAGTATATTGCGTAGATTTATCTTGTATCTTTTTAAGATTTAAATTAATTTTGTTCCAAAGCAAAGAAGTACCACATATGTACTTTTAATGTTAAGCATCCAAGAAATCAGTTAGACTCTTAGCGTATTACTACTGCAGTAAAAGCCACTTCTCTCAGAACACTCTAGTGTGTATTAGCTAACAGATTTGCACAACACTTTAAGCCCTCTGGATTCTTGCTTAGCATAAAGAACAAGGGAAGTCTGTTAACACAGACTAGTGCTGCTCTGTTTGTAAGGTCTATCATAAAACCGCATTACATTTGTAAAACTCACTCTTTGCACTCGCCCATAGATCAAAATGTTAATGCAGAGCGGTATGACTTAGCTAAATATAATGGATCTGTGATTATTTCACCCAGCCTGCAAAGAACTGTTGAAATCTGATTAACCTGTGAATAGAGAAGAGACAACGAGTTAGGGAGATAGCACTTGCTGCTTCTCCCACGGTAAAGGGTCTGCCACATTACGCTGGTAAAGCAGTGCTGCTATTTGGGAGGGACTTTTCACAAAAAAAATTGACACCTTACACACCGCAAGTTCTGCATGTCAAAAACCATAGCTAGATCTCAGATATCTTACCTTAGCAAATGGACCGCTGCAACAGTTCACATCCCAGCGTGAATGGCACATCCTTGTCCATCACTGGCAAAACCCCTCCAGCCTAGCTTTAAAAACCTGTGGGTAAATGAAAGATAAAATCACTCTAAATTTATCACACCTAAAAACATACCAACATGCTAGAAAATATTTAAATGAATTAATTTTTTAAGCCATATTTGACTGTGTAAGTACTTTTCCCCTTTGAGCCGCCTGCTTAAGAATTCTCTGAAACTGTCTTCCAAAATGTATTTGTATACATTTTCTATACTTAATCTGTTGCTGATTTTTTCATTTCCTATCCTGGCTAAAAATTTAAAACATTTAATACTGCTTTTTAGTTACAGCATACAAAGTCAGTAATGCAACTAACTAAGAGCTCTTTATTGGGATTATTTCAAACAGAAATACATTTTCAATTTACCTTTTCCAGGGAAGCACAGATTATATGGGAAATTTTCAGTATTAACCTAGAGTATTAAAAAAAACTCAACAGTATTTAATCTCAGGTTGGCTCATACAGAAATCAGTGTATTTCATTTTGCTGAGCTGACTAACGTGATTTACTGTCTGGCAGTTAACAAAACAGGAAACTGTCCCTCCCTTTGCCCCAGAGGAAATATATTGACACCCATTCTCATCCTGGGATGACATTACAAGTTTCTCTCTGGCTGAACTGCTTGATTTGTGGGAGTCATATGGACATAGGTGATTCCCAGGAAAATTTTTTTGATAAGGGAAGCACATCTATAAAAGATTTTTTTGTTTTTAAGGACACTTTTCCCTTTGACCACGCCCCCATCTCCCCTTGCCCAAGGCACTCAAAGTGGAGAAATCCGGATAAGTACTGAAGTTACAAAGTTTTCAGATTTCAGTAATTCATGTGTAGTTTATGAACTTTGAAGTATTAAAATATCTTTTTGAGATTAGAAAATATTTCTACATCTGTAAATTCTTGATTTTTTTAAAGGACTTTGATTCCCAGGAAAAAAAAAAACATTGAAACATGAGCATTTCATATTAGCAAAGCTCTGCATACAAATACCAGATTTTCTTGTGCAGGGCAATTCCAAATCCTGCTTAGTTCTTGAAATACTCCTCTTCAGTCCAAAAGACTTCTGCAGCATGCATCAGGTGAGTGTTATTATTACTCTCCTAGAAATTCTTCTGTTAACACTTTCTGCTTATGCTTCAAGGTGAAGAACATTTCCTCCCCCCCGGCTACTACTCAATGATATCACTGCAACTTCCTAGGGCTGTGATTTCTGTGTATTGCTCTATAAACACAAGAAATCTATTTTAAAGAGCAAAAGCAGTTGGGCATCTGGAATTTCTTCAGACCTGCTGTCCCTCAAAATGATTTAAAACCAAATAAATTTGTGAGTCTACTGATGTCTAATGTTTCTAAAAAGTACTCTCATGTGTTTACCCAGAAGCACACGATGGATTCTCCATTCCAGCTCAGCAAAGAACTTGGTATGTGATCAAAAGGTAAAGAACCCACTGAAGTTTTTCGCCTTCCTGTTCTCCTCTCTATGATACAAATCAGCCACATCGCTATCGCATTGACAATCCCCAAGACTGAGCTGTCGCTCGCCTATCACTAAGGAAGACCTGTCGAGCTGTTCTACAACCACTAAACTAAGACTAATGACTACTTCAGCAGCAGCCCCTGGGCTCTATTGAGCAGAAAATGACATTGATCTTAATCAGATCAGACACCAGCTTCTCTCAACTCTATCTCAAAGTCCATTTGATTTCATGCTTCATTATAAAATCAATTAATTGTTTCATTGCCTAGTAATTTCATATGTTATTTAAAAAACACATTGTGTTGCTATTCAAAAGACAGCAGTCAGTCGGGATATTTTGTACTAGCCCCACACAGTATGCGTGGAAAGCAGCATTATTTTCAAAAGGTGCAGCACATAGAAACCAATGCCATGAAGAATTTCGCCTCATTGTCCAAAGTGGCATGATCAATTTTACCAGCCAGGGGACATTTCCTGCGTGCCTAAAAGCCCTGCTTTCACAGGGGCTTCACAGCCTTTGACAAGGAGAGAAGTGCCATTCACAAATCCATCCTCAGCAGCACCTTTTGCCAGTGCACTCGCACTTCCCTGCAGAAGAGCTCGAAGTCCTTAGAGCTGAGAGCCGAAACATCTTCAGTGCAGTGAGGTACTTTAGAAACTGAAACTAAGTGTGGAACACCAAGTTAATGAATACAGACACTGCAACATGCTGGACATGTGGAAATTTTAAGCCACAATGAGGCTTTTTTGTTGCTTTGCAATAACTATTTCATTTTCCAAACAACTTGGAAATTCGAGTAAATGTGTGTGGAAAATGGGATAATTCACTCAAGCATGAGTTTCCAAATGAAATTTATTTTTAAGGAAGTTATTTATAGTTTATAAAATTTTTCATTTACATCTAGATTCAGTAAAGCACTTAGCCATGACACATTTAAGATGAACTTCTGTTAATATATAACTAGAAACATTTGCTTCAGACAAACAGGATTCTAACATCAACAATAAGAGAAAGAATTTGCCGAGCTTCAACCCTGAGAAAGATATGCATCTATCTTTTCTACTGCAGATAGTCATTGCAATGGATGTGGGCTGAAAAACCCTATTTCTGTTTTTGTCTTAATTTCTGTTGCACATATTCCCAGTACAAATTCATGACACTTTCCCAGGAGAAAAGTAAGGTGTTTTGCCTTAGCTTTCCTGAATAAGTGCTCCTATAACAAGTATTTGATCTTTTACCTTGCATTTAAATTAGACAGTACAGTTTTATCCACTACTTTTTAATCATCTTGTTCACTGATAAACCGTTGCATTCTCTTCTGTGATTTACAAATATTCTTTGGAAGCGGCACAACAACATTACTTTAACCCTGCCCTGCTTTAGGGGTATCAATAACTTATATAACTCTGTCTTGCAGCTCTTCTGAAACCAGTGCTTGTTCATACTGAAGCTGCACAAGTCACAGTCAGAGCTGAGTTTCACCCAGCACAGTATCCCATTTTTGACACTGAGCACCCCATATGCTTTCTGAAAACATGCACCAGGACTTAACAAAGGCAGATATGGAAATAGCTTGCTGCCTATAGAACAATTTTTTTCTCTATTAATTAGAAGTTGCTTTAGGTCTCCTCCCACTTTTTTACTTCATTTCATCAATGTCATGGCAGTTTTGATGCTTGAATTATCTGTAAAACACATACCCTCTTTTGGAGCCCTAAAGCCCTTGTGGCAGTGCAATCCCCCCTCTTACCCACCCCTCCGCCCCGACCCTGTGCACAGAGCACCGAGCTTGCACGGTCCTTGCAGCAGTACCTGATAAGCACCTGGGGCTACTCCCCCACCAGGGCTATTGGTGCCTGAGACTCTGGGTTCCGTTACCTGCACCCTGCCTGGGTTTCCTGAAAGTGACCACAGTAAACACTCGACCAGGGTGCAAATGGAGCCCCGCTGGAGAACCACTTTGAGTTGGTTCTCCTCCGAGCAGCAGGTTGTGCAGTTGGAGACCCTCCCCTCGAGTCTGGACGCCGGCCGAGGATACTTCCTGGGACACCCTCCCCCTTGAGCTGGAACGCCGCCTGAGTGTACGTGCCTGGGATTGAGTGACTCCTTACCCCGGCACTGGTAAGCGATCCCCTTGGTGTCACTGGGTGAGAGATTCTCCCCTTTATCAGTGAGCTGTGCACATTTTGGGTCTATCCTTCCTTAGAATAGATTCCTTAGTTCTGTATAAATTTGTTGTGCAGTAATAATCCCCAAGTGACATCTGAACCTGTGCAGTTGGAATGCCAGGCAAATTTGTTCGCAATAAATCCACGTTTTCGGATAGCTGCTGCTGTCTGTTTTGTGGGTGCCTCCGTGACAGCTCTGGGTGTATAAATAGGACATAAATAATATATCTTGCTACCTCAGGACACCCACAAAGGCAGCCTTTCTCAGGCAGGATATCTCCTGCCCGTCAACATGATCAACCCCACAGATCTGACTTCTTTTTGGCAATACTTTCCCTCTGGAAAGTATTCAAGAGGGAAATATTAATCTCAAAACATTTTAAAGTATTTTAAGTATTATATGTTACTCTTTCACATAGAGGCAGGTGAAGTCCACAGTGTTTCACATCCTCCCCCCTAGGTCCAGGTCTTCTGGTCAAGGTCTTATTTCTATCTGCTCCTACTACTCTGTCCTCCTTTCCCAGCATGAAGCCCTAACACCTGCATCTACCTCCACTCTTAACTGATGAGAAATTAATTGCTTTGATCAAATTTGTCCAACTAACGAAAACCGCAAATGTCTAAGTTGAGGTTACATGAGGAGGACCATATCTAGTGGCAGATATGTCCCTGTGAATGGGATGAGTACACTGCAATGCTTCATTGCTGCTAGGGAACCTACCTTCAAAGGACACGTTCCACCAGCTCCCATACAGCCTCTGCTCATGACTCCGGCATGTTGAGTAGAGCCCTACCTACCCCATGGGCTCCCAGAGAGGGACTGCAGCCAAACTTCCATGCTACAAGTGTAGCAAATGCTGGCTCGAAAGCACTGAAAAATAGAGTCTGAGGGAACGAGTCTCACTCTGAGCACTCAAGACTAGCTAAGCCAATGTGACAAGTTCATAGCTTCTCAAAGATGAAACTATTACTCTTCGGGAGGGAAAATGTACATTTTACAGGTAAACACTCTGCCTCACCAACTTACTCATAGTTTCCATTGACTTGGTGAGGTATTTAATAATTTTTTAACTTAAACTATGTGCTAGTAAGAGACATTTTTATTTAAATATCAATTTCCAATATTCCTCCGAGGCATAGAGGTTTGGATTACTTATTCATTAGTCTTTGTTCTCTTTGCTTGAAAGACACCTACCTCTAAGGATTAGGTAAAGTATTTCTCCTGAAAAATATACTTACAACAGCGCTTCCACAAAATTCCATAAGTTAGGTTGATTGTATATACTTCTCATAAGCTGAGAACCACGTTTCCTCATGCATGTCATCCGTAAGAACAAAAACCTTTGCTTCCAGGCTTCTGCCTTCACTATTTCAGAATCAAAGAGTGACTCAGGACTTGCTAAATAATGCTCCCATCCCGTGACTAGGAAGACAGGCACCGATTTTTTATGCAGAGAAGATATCACTTTCAGGAACATGCCCCAGTAAAGAATAGGACAATAATAGCTGTAGATCATAACGTCAGTGGTTTTGGCATCCATGATCTGTCTTTTCTACTAAGTTTATTAAAAATCAGCACTGCCATTTGTCCACTGAAAGGATGTCACTTAGGAGTAAGTCTAACTCAGTCATAAACAGGCCAGATTATTTTAATGTTTGTTGTGTAGGATTCGGAATTCTTTGGTTTAGTGCTAAAGAGCTCACATCAAGTTCTACAGATATTAGAGACTGTACCACACTTGCCTAGAATAAGTCCTAAATTGGCCTAATTTATTTAGGTAGCAAAATGTTTCCCAGACAGTAGCACAAGCCCACAGTGTTAGATTCTCGCTTCTGGTGAGTGTACCTTCACCACCTCCAGTCACAGTTCTGGACACCCCGCTGGAAGAAAGATATGGACTTACTGGAGTGAGACCAGCCCGGCGCCACAAAGATGACTAAGATACTGAGGCATTTTCGTACATAGAGAGGTTGAGAGAGCTGAGGCTGTTCAGCCTGAAGAGAAGGATCAAAGTATCTTGCCAACATCTACAAATAACTGAGGGGAGGGGGGGTGCAGATAAGGAAGCCAAGCTATGCTTAGTGGTGCCAATGGACAAGAGATAATGGATATGTATTAAAGCATAAAGAATTCCATCTGAACACAGGAATACACTTTTTAACTGTGAAGGTGATCAAACACAAGAACAGCTTGCCCAGAGATGTTGTGGAGATATTAAAAACCCAGTGGACATGGTCCTGAGCAACTGGCTGTAGCTGCCTCTGCTTGGGCAGGGCAGCTGGACTAGACAATCTCAAGAGGTCCCTTCCAACCTAAATGACTCTAACATTAATACCATAATCTGCAGCAGCAACGCTAAGAAATTATGTCATTACTGCTGTGTTCTTGTATATATAACATCAATTTTTGCATGGTCTGTAGTTTTCATTGGGCTACAAGTAACTCCAAATAGTTCCTATTGATTACCCTCTAGTTGGTGGATAATGTGAGGAAATAAGGTCAAAGATAGCTTCAGCAATGGAACAAACACGTCATCTGCAGCATTAGTGGTTGGCAAAAATATTCGCAACCAAAGTCACACAAAGGACAATTCCTCTTTCCAGCAACTCATTGTGCAAAAGAGACAATCCTTGCAGTGCCTGTGATTGGTTTAGGTTCAGTTCTCTGCTTAGGAATAGAAGGACCTACTTAAAACAAACCTCATGAGAAAGTGTAAACTCTGCTAAACTTAGAGGACGTGTGCCAACATTTTTTACCTTTCTTTCCCCTCTGAAGAATGCAAATACATTCATAAGCCTCTGAGCAATTAAAATCAACAAATGTATTTCTGCAGGTGACAAAATTCTCCCCTGCTTTCAAACACTAACATAATAAGATAAACTCTTACTGTACTTTCATTCCAGAGCACTGCCCTGTGTCTCAAGTAGTGCCCTCGAAGCCCTTACCCCTTCTGATTTGTCAGAAGGTTGTAAAAAGATCTATCTCAGGCTGTAAAAAGAAACGTTACTGTTCAGCTTCTAACTGCGGATAGAAATATCCACAGACAACTCAGAAAAGAGGGATCCTTACCTCGCTAGCTGGACCTTCTCATCTGTGGACTCTTCTCATTTTCTTTCTGGCCAGAATTATTCTTACTGGTGGTAAGAGATCAGCAGTGCGAGATGTAGGCAGATAACACTGTTCCTCTTTTTTTTTTTTTCTTTTAAATATCAACATCCTTAAATGAATTACAACATTAATTTCAACAAAACTGTTTTCAGAAGTTTTCAAAATATTATATTAACTATCAAGAACACAAACTTACTTTAATTTCTTTTGATACTGTGGTAAAAAATCAGAAGAAATCTCCAACGATTTTGCTGTTTCTTTAGAGGACAAACAGAAGGGTATTACTGAAAGCCTGTATAATAGAAGAGTTTGGCTAAAAGAAAAATGAAAAAGAACTTAGTAAGTGAAATGACATCTTAACAAAAGTGGGAATTTCAGAGCCAAAAGTCCTCAGGGGATTTTTAGGGAGCATTTTAGTATGGATGAAAAACCGTATGCAGTGTGGTGAGCATATTCTGCAATGTTTTCCACTGCCTGGAGAGAGGGAATATATTTATCAGAATTATGTATGCCACAGTGAGAAGCAGATAGCGTTCACCACTTAAGGAGACTATGCTTTTCACACCCAGCACAGAAGGAAATGGTACAGTATCATCTTGTGTTGGGGAATGCAGTAACTGGGAAAAGAGAATCGGGGGAAATTGTATCGGAAAAGAGGCAGCGGTACCCGAGCAAGTGGTCTCTGTTTGTCTCTCATGCACACACCAAGGCTGCAAGCCTGCCTGCAAAGGATCAGGAGAGGATCTGGGCAGCACACAGCACTCAGCCTGTGATCTCAAATGTTCTGACTCTCACTTGGCTGTGAACGCAGACTGTGTCTCTCCAGCTCGACTGCCACCCTTTGAGAAAGAATCTCATGCTTTGTCTGATCTACTGGCATTTGCTGTGTGAAAGTGGCACCAAGTCATTTTCCATCATACATCAGCAGTCCGGCTAACCAGGGGGGTCCCAGCTGATTGGAGGTTAGCAAATGTTTATGAAGCAGATTACCTTGAGTGCCATCACACGGCACATACAGGGCAACCAGGTGATTGAGAGACATGGGTCTGTTTTGCCTGGAGAAGAGAAGACTGAGAGGGATCTTGTCAACGCTTGTAAATATCTAAAGCGTGGGTGTCAGCAGGATGGGGCCAGACTTCTCAGTGGCACCCAGTGACAGGACAAGAGGAAATTGTCTCAAGTTGTGCCAGGGAAGGTTAGGTTTGACAGGAGGAAAAATTTCCTCACTGAAAGGGTTGTGAAGCACTGGAACAGGCTGCCCATGGAAGAGGTGGAGTCACCAGCCCTGAAGGTATTTAGAAGATGTGATGCTCAGGGACATGGTTTAGTGGTGACTTGGTGGTGTTAGATTGGGTGGATTTGATGATCTTAAAGGTCTCTTCCAACCAATGTGATTCTGTGACGGGAAAGAAGCAACTCTTGCTATATGTAGATCACAAGGAGTCTGAGGTGGAAATGAAATAAGCATGGCTTGGATGACTTCTAACAAACTCAGGAGACTACCCGAATAAGCAAAAACTCCCTAATAGCTCGCTCAGACTGGTCAGGAGATCGATAAACAGGTGAGAAAGCTGCTTGTAGGCAAGCTGTCAGACGGTTTGCATAACATTTAGGGTCGGACAGATACCTCTGCTTTATCTTTAGCATGGAACCAGACTGATGCAAATAGGCATCTGATAGTCAACCACACCCTAACAAGAGTCAGCTCTTCCAGGGCTGTGTTGCAACCTGCTGTCCTCGCTTCCTGCCCGTCTGAATCAGTGGAAACAAAGGGTGCGTTGTCTGCACGGATGAGTGCTTTCATCATTACTTCCAGAAAAGCTGCACACAGAAAACAGAGACAGACACATTACCTGGCCTCAGACTCAGTCCCCTGCAGAAGTGCAGTGATTATTTAACACAGAGGGCTGTGGTAAGCCTCTAGCACTTGTGGGCTGCTGTATAGTCACAGTTTCAATGCTTAGTATAAAATAACATTGTATGACAAACTGCGTGCCATGCAGGAAGACACTGCTAAATAGGTCGTAACTCCTCGAGAAACTGCAGGTAAGAAATTATCTTAGTTATCAAAACAGTTTAAAACCATGGAGACAAGGACAACTTACACAGCACTTGGAAAAATCTATTTTCCTAAGAAAAAACACACTTGCAGATAAAGGTGATGTTGCGAAAGCCTTAAAATTACAGCAAATATTTTGGATAAGACATCAAAATAGTTGTAGTTCAAGTAATTTACGTTTTCCTACAACTTTAAGAGGGTAGATGGAATGATCCAAAATATGTACAAGTAAATCAAATGTTTTACACAACCATCCAAGTATTTTTCCTTCCTGCATTAGACCATGAGAGAAATACCAACTTCTGTAACACTGCAGAACACAGTCTTTTCATATGGTGTGCTTTTAGCTTTGTTGTTGCTTCCTGTTAACAAAAGACTCTCAAATACCAGTTGCACCCAAACCCAGAAATATTTCTGGTGAAGTGTCAATTGTACTCGTCTAACCCTCCGAGCACTGCACTAGTAACACTCCTATTACCTGCAGCAAACTTGAAGAACGAGCTGCTGTGCAAATACCACTGCACTTCGCCACTAAGACTTTCTGTATTTGAAAATCAACAGCAACAACAAAAGGGCTGTAAATTTAACAGCAAAGCATACGTAGTCCCTTTCCAGTCCTCACGGTCAGTATTGTCTGGATGTGTGAATGTCCTGGTTTGACAGTGAAGTCAGTTATATGGCAGCATCTGTCAAAAGCAAGAGGTTATCATCTGGTTTTTGCTCCTTAAAAAGCCTGTAGTTTATGGAAAAACAGGAGAATGACAAATAACTGGAGGGTGGTGGCCATTTGAAAGTCTCAATATTTCTCAGAGACTGTTACCTGCATCTCCTGAAAATAAAATTGGAAGGAGTAGTGCAGACAGAAATGAACATTTTCACGATATCACGACTGATGGAGAACCAAAATTCAACACCAGAAACCTCTGAGCAACAACCACCAAACAGGAATCTTGATAATTTCCAACTTCTGCAAGGGAAGCAGGAATATATTCTGACTTTGGCGAGACAACAAAAATACCGATACTGACCTTGAAATGTTCATCTCTGGAAAGGTGGAGGCATTTCACATTATTTTCTGTTATGCTGAGGAGGAGAGAAGACAAATCCAGAAATCCTAAGAGGGCAAGCTCTGCTCTTCCTATGAATTAAAGCTCAAATCACTGTAATTGAATAATTTTGCATTGACATAACACAAAAATTGAATTGGTTTTATACAAGATCATTTTACTCAACAGTTACTTTCTCCACCTATGTCAATTTTCCCAATGCCATCTCTTTCACTCCGGACACTGTACCATTATGAGCAAGTGTATCTGTCTGATTGTTTATGTTGGACATGTCTATCGAAATGTAACCGAGGCACTTTATAATACCTCCAAATACCTCCACAAAGCTAAAATGAGCATGTTACAAGAAAAGTATTTCTTCCATTTTGCCTCTTCATAAACAGTGTAAAGAGAGAGTGTGTACACAGTTTTGCTCTGCATTTTCCTGATTATCACTATGTCTGGTTATCAGAGCAGGAACATCTGCTGTTGGAAACTGTATTTTGACTCAGATCACCCCTCTGTGCACCATGCTGGCATCTGAGAAAAAGGAATGGACAGACAGCCCTCTGTTCCCTGGAGCTGCGAGAGGAGAGTCTGAAGCCAAAGGCAACCCCTGTTGCTTTCCCTGCAGAGCTTTTCCCAACCAATTCTTATCCTCATGCCTGGCATTTGTTAATTTTTAATTAGCTTTGCAGTTTATACCTGTGTAACGTCCAACCCATACTAGCTCCCTTCCCTTCCTGCTGCACTTTAAACTGCTAAACAAAAGATACTGCCTTAATATATTTGACCTCTGGACCTCAACAACTGCAGTCAAGCACAAAGAAATAATGCAGTAAAATATTTATGGCCAGATTTAGAAATGGCACCTAGCTTTGGCTTCTTTGCTTTCTATGGGAAAATCAGGAATGCAGCTGCCTACCGCACATATTACCTGTGGTTTTGCAAAACTTCAAGCAACTGGAAGCAAGCACCTAAAGACATGCCCACAGGTCTGAACAGCATGAACCCAAACAAGGATGTGAATGAAAGGCTGGGAGACTGCATGATCGTGCCATGAGATTCACCATTTCTTCCTCCTGTCTCTTCAATAGGTTCCAAAAACTGCCTCAGTCTCTTGGTGTTAATTCTTCCTCAAGATTAACCATTGCCCAAAGACATCAGTGTTTCAGCTAAACAAGTTCATTCCTCACCTAGTATTTTCAGCAGGGTTTCCTTATGTATATTACACATATAATTCCTTTAACCTCCTTCAGCCTACCAATACACCAGGGACAGAGTGGGCTTTAGATGTGTGCCTGCTATGGAACTGGGTAAGTCCTGTCATCGGGAAACAAATGCGAGAGTTCCCCTAGCGCATTTATGTTGGACTTACCAGTACTGGGTTTTATCATGATTAGAGCAGTTGCTGCTGGAAAGTCACTACTGGAACCACGGGGGATCACCTTGCTCCTTTAAAAGTAGAATTCTGGGTTTTGGGCAGGATGAAATATTTCACTTATGTGCTTCAAAAGGTACCTACAGCTCTATTGCCTGGTTTCAAAACTAAGGCTTAGAAATTGACCCTTTTGTCTCGCTCACTTTCCCAGATCACCCCACGTACTTCCAGGAACAGAAAACTTCTCCTACAGCAATAATTTGGAAAAGAAAACAAACAAACAAAACCAAAAAACACAACTAATCTAGGAAACACCACTAAAACAAAAAAGCCACAAAGTTTAAAAACCCTGTTCTTAATCCACTTTAGCTTCCTTGAAACTGATTGTGATATCGAATGATTCATTCTGTTGGCTCACAAAGGATAGCGTGGAGAGATTATTTTGGGGAGAACTCATGTTTCAAGAGGTTGAAGTGAAGGATTTATCCTCCTTCAGCCTTTCAGTGTACAACTTTCCGCAAACAGGAAGCGTTCCCTCCTTGCCCAGGACCTGTGCCTGCTCAGGACTCCTCAGAGGGCTTCCTAGTGAGACCATCCAGTACTTGTTCACAAGATGAAGCAGCTTAATGTTTCTGAGAAGGCTTTTCTTTAAAAGCTTTTGATATTTGCTAATATTTTGATATTTGCTATATTTTGATAATAACATTACATTTGTGTAATGTTATCCCTGCTGAAACTGATGTGGAGGGAATCAGGCAGGCAGCACACGTTACATTACATTGCGAGGCTTAACATTTCACTAACGGCATTGGCCTGCTTCTGTGAATCACAGGTTATTCTCCTACTCATAATACACATCTGATTCCTTTATGTAGTCTTCATGCAATGTGATACAATTCATATGATTGATACGAAACCTCATGGTTCAACCACCTACGAGGACACAAAGCTCTCTTATCTCTTGCAGTTTGTATACAGATATTTATTTCTTAACTCTTACTTCCCTTTTACAGAGTGATACAAAACATTAATTGAAATAAGAAAAGCAGCTGACCAGCACTGACTTGGCTGTGTGGTATTTTCAATTCCACGAGGGAATTTCCCCAGGGCATAACGGAAACAAAGCATCAATACAGAGACCACGGATGGATACAGGTCAGCTGTCAGCTGACATACCAAGGACCTCTAGTCTGGGTCTCTGTGCTGAACTGCATCTTCTGAATAGATTGATCTTCTGGCTATTCATCAAGAACTTGTGTTTAATTGTCGTGTATACATGCAACTCCCTATGAGGTGGGAAGAGTGTCATTGCTCCTCTGCTAAGGCAGAGAAACTACTAGGGTAAATGTATTCTACAGAGTAACTGGGTTTTCATTACCTTAGCCAGCTTCTCATAAACAGGAGTGCAAGGATAAAGAAAGTAACTACCAGCCAAATTAGGACTGAGCGTTACTTACATGAAATGCTAAAGCAAATGCACTAAAAAAAGTAATTCCAAACGCTTCAGCTAAATGAGCCATTACGGTCCTGCCCAAACCCTCAAGTGCAAAACAGTATCTGAGACAAGAGCCTGCTGAAGTTAGCTCAAGTCCTTAAGCCAGCCTCACTGGGCTTTGGATCACAGTCTTTCATCTACAGCCACCTGCACCCATGAACTTTCCTACGTCTTACAAATAAAGCCAAGAGACCACTTCTGCACATGAAGAACTGTTTCTAACGGTCTGCTTTTTACTGCTCTTGCTCTCCATGTAGCACTTTGAAGCAACAGCAGAATCTTTCAGCTGATGCTTTTCACTCTTCTACGCACAAAAGCTCCCTGCTACCAGGAGCAGAGGAAAAAAAATGTTATCAGCTAAACTCAAAAGCCCCAAATTACAGGCTTCTCTGTAGTTGATTACTTCTCTAAGAGGCTCTGCTTCAAAAGCAAATCTCCTTATTGCTTGTTTAATGATCTCATTGATCATTAAACATTGCTTTTTACTAGAGATAGAGTAACACTGGAAGGATGTTTGATTAAGAATGGATAATGTCTTTTGAAAGCATCCATGACCTTTCTGTATACCTTCTACAAAATATCAAAAACAAAGCAATGCAATATATATGAGCAAAACAAGCTGCAAATGTTAGAACGTGCTTGTATTCACACAGACGGTATTTCTAAAATACATTCACCTTCTTTTTTAATGGTTCGATTTCAAATTAGAAAAAAGCAACAAGAAATTAATTCACAACTAAAATTTAAATATGTAAAAAAATAAATTCCTGTTATTTTCAGTCCCCCCACAGCACTTCTTTGAGTGAAACTATTTGTAAACTTGCATTTGCCAAACACTAGGTCTGTCTGAAGCTGTGTTTCCCTGGCTGAATTTACTGCTTCCTAAATGAGGAGGAAAATAGCTGAGCACTATCACATATAAATGTAACATACCAAGTGACTTTGCTGCATTTGCAGGTTTCTAAATACAGGCCTAACATCCCTCATTAAAGGGCTTAAAATTATGAAAGGTATCATTATTTACTGCATAAATCTTATACTAAATGTTCATCTGCTCAAGTGTGCAATAGCAGCATAACACTGTAATTTAAAAAAAAAAAAGGTAGGGATGGGGTAAGGAAATTGCTAAGGAAATGAACACAAAGGCTGTATCTAAACTTATAGTAAAACTGCTGGCTTGCTTTGATTTATTATCCCGGAAGCATAAGTAGATGCACTAACTGCAAGGTACCAGTCTTGATAAGATGGTCATGTCTTGTGTAGTGTAAATGTTGGCTTGCCACGAAAGCCTCGTTGGGATTTCCCTTCTAGCAGGAAAAAGCCTTCAGCATGGTCACATACTTACTCCCATTTCAGCTCAGGGGGAGCTGGACCCTTACTGTTCCCGAAGTGAGCCATCAGGAAATGCTGCTGCTGCAGATGTTTCTACTGACACATGCAGTAAGCAAGCTATCTCACCAGAGACTTAAAACAAAACATGGGCAAAGGTCTAAGACGTCGTGTCTTGCTTCAAATCTGCTGCTTAACTATTAACTCTGGGGTGCAAGGTGAAGCAGCACCTGGCAGAGAAGAGGTAGGGAAGGGCTGGCCACGAGTTAACAGTTAGAGCAATCCCGCAATGCTTAGAGAATCACAGGGCAAGAGATCTGCCCTGTAGCGTACTTAACCTGTAACAGCCTGTGAATGAATGCTCTGAAAGGGACATCTGCCAGACTAGATCTTGGATTTAATTTTAATCCATATGATTTACCCTGCATTTATCTAGGGCTTTTGAACTGAGAGGACCAAGAAAGATATTGTGTCATTTAGTTAATGTCTTCTCATCCCTGTGTCAAACACGCAGAAAACACCTTCTCGCTGACTTGGTGACTCCATGCGATCACCAGACACACACCTGCAAAGCTGCCCGTGGCTCAGCTCAGCTGACCACAATAAAACTAGCTGCTGCTCCATGGCCAAAGGGTAAATTGTCAAAATGCAAACTGCTGACTCACAGGGCGTTTCACCGCAGATCTTCCAGTGGAAATGCCTCTGACACAGTCCAAGGGGAAGATGTCTGACCTGAACAGATGTCTCTCCACCCAGGTTTTCTACGTGTTTTGTTTATCACGTCATGATCTTGACCAGTTTGTTCTCCTAGCCCTAAAGCTTCCAGAATTTGGACAGAAGCAAAGGACACTTTAGGCAAAGAGCCTCATGCAACAAAGTGATAAAGTCCCAGCTTGACTGCATGCAACTCAAATTGTATGCAGTGATTTTATGTATTGTATTCAGCAAATTCTTCATGCAACATTGAATGGATTTTGTTAAGGTCAGAGTACAAGTGAATTGGGAAAAAAAAAACCAAAAGCACAAAAAAGCACAACATCCATGAGAGATAAGAAGCAGTAAGATCACAGAGCTCTAACGACTAACGTGCACTACTCATGCACAGAGTTTGCTTGAATACTCTTTCACCTTCTTTGCCTTAATGGCAAAACCCACTGTTCTTAAATCATTTTGATTTTTATGACAAAGGCTTGGAAGTTTGGGGGGTTTTTTTTTTGGTCATTTTTTTTTCTGACTTCTACGTTTGAATGATAGATTTACAATGCTATTTAAGGCATTGTAAATGGCACTTTAATTTATTTCTTGCCCTTGAACATAAGCTGAAAAACTCCAGTACCCAATTTGCTAGTCCAAAAATATTACAAAGCTTGCTTGTTATCTGAGGGAATGATGCATTTGCTTTATGTGTGTGAGGGGGGAGAGAGAGAGTCATGATGTCATGGGGAGTGGTTTGCATAATAATAAACAGTATATATGAGCCTCTTCCACTGAGGCCAGTACTCAGAGGGACTCCTGTGCACCGAGGAAGGGACCACGTTTCACTGCACAAGAGTGAGTTCTGTTTCGGGTTTGCTTACTGCCGTAGCCCAGCTTC
>NW_010395806.1:8501-33903 GCF_000710305.1 Buceros rhinoceros silvestris | reverse complement strand
CTTTCCCTTTTCTTCCTCTAATCCTATTCTGACCTCCCTAGGGCTACTGTTATACCAGCTGTGTGGTGGTTAGTCTTGTCAAATTATGCTACATGTAGAGCAAGTACTGAGAGAATTTCATTTTCAGAGTTTTATTCATCGTGAGTTTCTCAACATGAGACTAGTGCTACTGGCACAGCAAAGGATAACCATGAGCTCTACACAGCAGCTGCAAGTGTCACTCAAGTATCGCAATTATATACCTTCTCTGCTACTCACAGACATCTTAAACTGCCTGCTGTACTTAAAACATCTGTACAATCACATGCACTGCTACAGTCAGACTTCAGAAATAATGAACTGCTTTTCTAGAGGCAAAAAGGCAGATCTCTAACCTGCTGTTACAGCAGGACCCTGTTTCTCAACGGTGTCTGATGCTATCAGTACTGAGCTACTTACTTTGATAATCAAGGTACACGTCAGAGAGACAGTTTCCAAAGGAAAGACAACCTTATCAGCATAGCAGCAAGAAGTAGGTGTGGGGAAGCTCCTGGCACTCTGCAGGGAGTTTTCAGCAAAGGAAAAACCTTTTCAAAGCAATATTCTATTAGATGTAAAGGATGACTGATATGCATGCACTTACATAACCAAACCAAATCCAGGCTAATGTCAGAGGAATTATTAGATGAATATTAAAGCAGCACCAATCAATTCCTGCAGGTCATTTCTGTGCACTGTTCTGTCCGTTTTCCAGATTCCTGTCTTATTCACCAAGGGATTAACATACCCTCATCCTAATTCCCACCATCATTCTACAGAGGAAAACCTCCTGCATCTGCTTACACCCACTTAATTTTTGTCTTTATCAAAATTCACAGAGTTTGGGGTTTTTTTTTTGTGTTGGCTTTTGTCTTTTACTTCAAAATGATACTCTGAATAGTTGTTCAGGATTTTTTTTTTTAATTCTAGCTGTTACCATTTGCTTGTGTGCATAATCCTCTTGCACACATTTCTTCTTTTAAAAGCCATTCTTCATTCACTGCACATTTCAAACTATCCAAGCAAACAAACCGTAGCTATAAAGCATTTTCCTGTGCTTCTTAGAACTGTTTGTAAACACTGGTATTTTTGTACTCAAAAGCTGCAACTTTTGTAAAGCAAAAAAATTAGACACAGAGGTCTTTTGTAAATTTACTTTTGTTTGTTCTGTCATTTTGTTTAATCCAAAATAGAATCCACCTCTCCCTAAAAGTGCATATATAGTGTGAATTACACCCTGCCACAGATGCACGCAAGCCCAGACACACAATCAGATATATCTGGATAGAAATAAGACTGAAGGTCTCCAAATTTTAAACCAAAAATACACACACAGTAATTCTTAGAGTTCAGTGTTTGTGCACACACAGGCATGCTGGCCAGTCATCTTCAGTGCAACACATTTGTGTGCCTCTGACAAACACACTCGGCTGCTCTGAGGGTTTCTTCTTTAGATTTCTGGTTGCTGTCTGCCATACACAACCTTCTTCTAAGTAGTTAGGAAGCAAAAGTAATTGAAGACAGCGCTCACTTTCAAAACACCTTTGATCAAAATCTCACCATCAAGTAATTGCACAGTTTAGGAGCCACTGACATGTTTCTGGTGTTGAATGAGCAAGTGACGTGTCATGCCACTAACAGCTGTGCTTATCCACATCAGCTGAAGACTTATCATATAGGCTGCAAATCTCAGGTGAAATTTTCACCCTTCTGCCAGTTAATCCAAGGGGGAAGAAGAAAGAAGGAAGAACCTCACTTATCTGGAGTCAATCTGCTAAAACTCCCATAAAATAAGCTAAAACAATGGAATTTTTTTAAAAAATGAAATGCTTAATTTTGCACCTTTTTAGAACTAAAAATGTTGCTGGAATGACTTTGTAAAGCATGAGCATGAAATGGGATAGGAGATAAAAGAAGGACACTTAGCAATATCAAACAGACAGGTTTACACTTTGGATTTGGGTAGCAGGTGGCAAAGGGAGAAGGAGAAGAAAGGAAATTACAGAGAAAGGATGGTTTGAACAGTCTCACAATCTTTCTTTACTTGATGTTTGACAACAGGAAAGAACAAGTGAGGGTTACCAGTCTCTGTAACTGTATGACTCAGGTAAATGAGCATTTTTTTTTCTGCCAGTGTGCTCTGGGTCAGAGCAGAGAACTTGCAGCAATGGGCACTGTCCCAGAGCCAGACTCTGCCTGGTGTTTCCATGAACAAAGGCAAAACTAGCTGCAAACTGCTGCTCAGAAAGTACTTTCTTCTTAAGTGTAGAGATACACAGGTCGGGGTTTTACATACTGAGCAGTTTATGACAGTAATACATGAGATCTTGGAAGTTTACTACTTACAGGCAAACCTAGGCGGTCCCCAGGCTTCCGGCCAGGCATTGCTCAGGGCTGTAGGTCCACACTTGCTAGCACAGAAGGCTGACAATGTCTGAAGAGCGCTTTAGCGAGGTAATGGGTCTCCTTGGGCTCACTCTGCCTGTGAAAACAACTTCAAAATATCGAAAAATATGTAAGAACTGTGCCCCAGGCCAATGTGCTGGTGCCTGCTGGGCAAGGTGGTATGTGCCAGGCATCCCAGGGCAGAGCAGAAGGACACCAGGAATTTCTGACCAGGAGACCTCGTAGGTGGTGATGGAAAACTCTGCAATCTGAATAAAACCTTTCCCGGTCTCACCTGTGCCAGCTGTAGGGAACAAACATTGTGCTGAAAACCTACCCAATTATTTTTCTTTCATGCCTGTGATTTTGTTTATTTTTGGCAAGTTGTACAGAGGAATTAACAACATACAACACTTCAAGAGCAAGGTAGTTTAGACTACCAGGGGGAAGGAGTTGGCTTTTGCACACCCCCTTGTACACGTACACATACACACACAGAGGAGTCTGGGAAAAGAAGAAAAGCTCATTTTTTAACATCTAAGGAAAGATGTTAGGCAACCAAGGCAGCTGCTGATCAAATTACTGTGCTGGACAAGCTTGACAGTTCAGGAAATGAACATGAAATCATCCTGCTGCAAAAGCAGCAGCTGCCTTTGGAGATCTGATGAACACCGCTTAACACACAGCAACGTGGCTCACATCTGTGCTCTTTGCTTCGTAGGGATATTGTGAGTGGGTGCTGATTTATCTGAAGACTACAGAGAGATGCAAGGCATGAATTTTATGGGAATGACAGGCATTGGCAAGAATTAAGACTATTTAGGCTTTTGTTCCACCACAAAATGCTTCAGGGAATTCTTAAAACATCTGATGAGGAAATAAAAGACTTAAATAGCCTCTCCTGAGAAATTATCCTAACTACTCCTTAGTCTGCATCTTTCCTGAGATCTCTTCTCCTGCAATTTTATTTACCAGTATTTCACAGTCTCAGGTGTGCAGTTTATTCATTTGAAGTTCATTGCAGCCTGGGAGCCTGCACAAAACAATTTTAAAAGTTATTTACATAAAACTGGGGCCAGGTAGCTGCAAATCAAAAGACTGATGATCAGACAGAAAGCAAAGTCATCACAGATGCTCAGGCTCTAAACTGATGAGCCTGAGACATGAGACAGAAGGAGCAGCACGCTGCCAAGGCAGCCCAGCGAAGCCCTGTCACAGCCTCTCTGCAGCCTTGTGCCTGCTAACATGTAAGCGCTCCATCATTCACCTCAGTTAAGATGAATGGGGTGAACTTCAGATACCTGAATTCTTATCATTTTGACTGCAGTTGCCCAAGGGGCAGTCACATGAAGAGCAGCACCTCTAAAGTCATCTTGGAGAAAACCAGCAAACCCTGGTGTTCTCCTTCAACAGCAGTCCTGGCAGTGACCACCTATTCACTGTCTAGTCACATTGGATTCTCACCTTCAAAAAAACTCTCAGAATAATTCTCCTCTTTCTCCCAGATGTGTTTTTTCCCTGTGTTCTTGAAGGATTTTTCTAGAGGTCCGATTTCCCACATCAGCAAGCCAAGCCTGGAGCTTCCTTGAACAGATAATTGCTTTAAACTCTCCCACAGCATCTTTTTTAAATCCACACATTGGTGGTTCAGGCTTTCAAATGCCCTCACTCACACAGCAGAGCTTTACTCATTAGGTCACCTCACATACTCATACCGTCAGTACTCCTCAGTAATCCCACAGCAATGCCTTAAAAACTCTTCTCATGTTAGGAGGCTGATTTCCACCACAGGTTGCAAATAACCAGCACATTGGGTAAAGACATGCAAAATCCCTCCCCACCCCCACCCCCCAAAAAAAGTGCTTTAAACTGTGCATACATTTAATCTTGAAAATTATGCTAAGTAGCATCAGGATATGACCATTACATTTGGGATTTGTTATTTCAAAACTCAACTCTACATCAAATTGCATAAACATTTACTTCAGACAATTTGCGTATTAAACAGAAGAGTGTGCAGATTTTTTCTCTTTCTTCCCCACGGTCCAGGTTGCTATCTGACATAGAAAAATAAAGGACCAAATTAAAATGTTTATTTTCTACAATTGGGGTGGAGTGGGAGAAGACACCATTGCTTTTCAGAAAGAGCTTTTCTGTCAGACTGAGGGCTGACAGGAATTAGAATCACTTAAAGCTTTTGATTTTACCCTCTGTCACACACAACACTGACTGCTGTGAAAATCTTCCATTAGAAGATGTGCAGTCCTCCATTAATCTGCCAATATTCTCCAATTTGTCTCTCCCAAAAGGGGGGCAGAATATTGATTAGTTTCTTAATGGGAATCCCGAAGTCATTAGCTTCCCCATTCAGGGAATACATCACATCAGACACCTACCACACCCAACAGTTTTCTCCAGAGAAAGGCAAAAGTTATTGGTCTTAATGTTAATTACATCTGGATGAAGAGCTTGGAATAAGCCAGGCCGAGTCATCAACCTTCCTCCCAAGCGAGGAGTCAGAAAGGACCAACAACCCCCCCCATGGCTGGTTCCGGCTGACACATGCGGAATTCTATCATCAAACTCTCTTCTTTCAAAAAAGGGCCAATACATCACTATTTCTGTTTGTAATTTCAGCTCTGAATTTAGACATATACTCCAATCACAGAGAGTCTTCAGAGAGAGTAATTTTTTATCTGAGGGGAAAAAATTAAGTCATTCCTGCAGTGACAAATCTGATCAGCAGCTAGGAGAGCTGTAGTGTGCCCTGCAGACAGGGCAAAGTGCTTTCCAGCTGGTGCCTGCCCTCTTGGCATTGCTCAAGCAGGAGGAGGTAAGCAAGCACGCCTTTCCCCAAACCTTTCTGACCATTATATTAGGTTGGTTAAATATAAAGGACGAAATACTGAACATAGATATTTTCTATCTTTCTTACCTTGCTAAAACTGCAGAGTGCATTTTGTAAAGTTACAGCTGCAGAAGCTTTTCTTTACTTGCCTTCTGCAATAACTATTTAAGTCTTGTCTCTCTGATTCCTTCCTCCGAAAACTGAAAATTTAAAAAATGAACTCAGGAAGACTCACTTGGACAGGGAAACAATTTTTTTAAAATTGAGGAAGGATAAAGCTGCTCTAATAATTGGCTCTCCAATTACAGGGATGAGGAATTCACATACCTGAGGACAATAAGACAGGCAAAAGTGAACTTGATGTTGCTAATGTTGCTCAGGTGAGATGAGGCAGCCTTCTTCCTAATTAAAAATCTTTCTTTGTAGTCCATAAAGTAACAACTCTTCCCAACCCCTAAGGATCAGAACCAAAAATCCATGCTTCGTATTTGGATAGGTCACTCCTAAGGAAAAACTCCCCTTTAATTTGTAAAGACTCTTTTGTCTGCATATTCCAAGGAAAAAAAAAACATAGACCCAGCCAGCTTTTCTCCTTTCCCTTTCTAAATTGAGTTTCCTAATTGACTATCTCTGCTGGGCCCTGTGACTGGGAGGAAAAGAAGGAATTGTTTTCCCTCTGTAATGCCAGTGTTACCATTAATGGAAAATGTTCGGCTAATACTGGTTATAAGAGCTTCAAGCTGCATATATGGCATGGTATAGCTAGGGCATCACACAAATACATGCGTAAACATAGAATTGGCTGAAAATGCAGTTTCCTCTCCACCCCAGTAAGGATTCCCAAATCAGACTGTTGGGTATGCATCTGTTTCAAACCTACTCATCTAATTTCCAAGCCAACTTTTCAAAAACACCTTGTAAAGGAATAGCAACTGCTTTAAAACCAGCACTAAAGAACCAGAACATAAAGAAAGAAAAATATCCACCAAGCTTTTCAGCTTTGGCTAGATTATTGCTTAGAGAGGGCACGAACTCTGTTTCATACCTCATAAAGCAAGATGCTTCTTGGCAGAAAGATACCTGTAGGCTTACGTGAGTGAAAGATGATTTGTTGTTATACTTTCATCTCATAAAATCATAAAAAGGGAACATATATTATCAGTTCCAGCAACCCAAGCTCTCCAAACTGATGTAACAGCTTAATCTCTAAAGAAAACAAACAGAGGTATCCACTGACTGAATCATCACTCACTAGTCTTTGGAGGGACTTTTCCACCTTCTTTGTCAGCACCTTCCCTTCTCACACCCTTTAGCAAGCACTGGCCTTTTCCCAAGAGATCCCAAGGTTCAGCCTGCTCCCCCAGTGGCCCATCACAGGCCCTGAATTTACAGATGCAGCCCTAAGTTATATGAGCACAGGGAAATAAAACAGAGCACCCCCAAGGACCGTGTCTTGTTCTGATTGCAATTCAAGCGAGGACAACGACACCAAGCAGCTTCCTCGTTTTGGCAGGCCCGTGACCGGAGCAGCATTGTGTCAGGTGCTAGCTGCAGTGCTTTCTATAAGCAACTTCTAAATGGATGGAGAACCCTCATGTTAAATAAAAATACACACAGTGAAATGCATCAGCTCTTCCAAGCAGGCAGTTCAAGCTCCAGATTTTTAGAAATACCCAAATGAACCTTAATCCAACCCTACTGGCCTTTCTTGCTAGCAGGAACAGTTGGTCTTTTTAAAATCCTCTATCAATGATGAAACCTTAAGGCAAGAAAACCTTTAATTTCTCACAGTGCAAAGTACGACTGAAGGGGACTTTGCACCATGAGGTCTTTTATTAGAATTTGTGTGGATGTGAACAGATAGCTCACCTTAGCTGGTTTTCCTCTTCCACCCCCAGCCTGGAGAAAAGCTCGCTGTTGCCTGTCACGTCAAGTATTAACAACCTTATCCAAGAAAAGGAAATAAAATACTGCCTTTTGTTTTAATTATTTTTTTTTTCTGAATTCACATACTGAGTATCTGCCGCCAGATTCTGTGTCCATTACTAGCCTAAGGAAAGTTTCTTTGTATTACTTTGAGGGCTAGATTTTTCAAAACAGAAGAAACTGTTCCTCTACAAAGGCCAGCAGAGTTTTGGCGTTTACTTTCATGGGTCAAAGGCTCAGGCTGGGTGTGCAGGACTGCTCACCAGTTGGCAGAAGCAGCCTGCTCTGGATTGCATTGGGTACACACCCAAAAGACATCTTGAGCAGAAGAAATGGAGTGTTTCTAATTTACCCTTTAAAGCAGAGTACAGACACATCCACTGTCACCCAGTAAAAGCAAAGGTTTTGCATACCTTGCAAACACCAGGACTGTTTGCTTCTGTATCTTCCCAGTGCATTCATGCAGTTCCCAGTCTGGCAGCACATTTTATTTTCTGTACTAGTGCTATCTGAAATTCAGCATTTTAGTTCTCAGAGAATGACACTGATTTCTTCATGGGCTCTGTTTTTTCACGGTAATCTTGCTTGAAGTGTTCAAATTGATTGCTCAGTCCTGGTTCAATTGGGATAAAAGCAATCCAAATTCATCAGGTAATACTGTAACTCTATAAAGACATAAACAGTTTTAAATTATTTGAAATATGGCCTAAGATGTCTGAGATACTTGTAAATTCAACCCGAATTTTACTCATGAGTAACATGGAGGACGCACTTTTGACCTTCTCTCAGATTTTCTGCTTGACTTTGTCACCAAGTGTCTCCAAATGTTGAATTTAATCACAAGATCCACTAATCTTTTGTTTAAATTATGTTAAAGCCAATTAAGCTGGCTTTAAGAAAGCTGCAGAGGAAAGCTAGAAAATCAGCTAAGCGGGTCAACAATTTTAAAGTATTAAAGCTAATTTATTAGTAAATTTAGGCTGGCTGAGTTCACTGCTTTGAAGGTTGCACGTTATAAAACTGGAGCTGAAGTTTCCTCAGGTGCTGACTGAACACAGGACAGGGCAGGTATACAGGTGGGACCCAGTCATATATTTGTGGCTGTAGAAATTTAAAAAATGCTTCTTAGATGGCAGATTTATTGGTGGAAGGAAAATCAGACCCCTCCAGCATTTATGCCCTCTTGGCTTGGCAAAAAACTCACCTTAAAAAAAAAAAAAGAAAGAAAGAAAAATGATTTTAAATAGTCTTAAAGATCCCCCTGTCCCCTCCAATAAAAACAAAATCACAAACTAAAATACACAAAATAGACCTTTTCCCCTAGAAGTGTCGTTTTCTAATCATAATCCCATTGCATGTTTTAAAAATGGTTTTAATTTGTTCCTCACATGCTGTTCCTTTACAAAACACACTGGAGAACGGTGTAAAGGAGAATAAGGAGAACACCCAACAACTTTGTATGTTTGGCAAAAGCTGTTCCGAACACCACCATTTCTTTCCTTTAGAACTCTGTGTGGAATTGTTTAGGAAGCGCTACTCCTGACATTTCACATTGAATACAAATAAAAAATAAAACTGACAAACATTTACAAAAACATGCTTACGATAGCGCTATAGAGGCCTTTAAAATGTCAAGTATTTTTGGTAAGCTCCTGGTAGGGTTGGGTTTTTTTTGTTCAGAGATGGAAAAAAAAATCATAAGCTTGAATGTGCACCAGCACTGCAAATATTTGATTACTCTGTATGGTGTATTCATTAGAAATTTGTTTAGCTTTGCTTTAGACATTTCAAACAATAGTTTCCACTGCTTCCTTAACAGAACAAAATATTCCACAGCCTACTATAACAGCCCGAAAGACTTCCTGATCTTCAGCCAAAATTCCCTTTTCTTTACATCATCTCACTACTCCTCATTATACATGTCTTTGTATATAAAGTTCTCCCACACTAAGAATTTCAAAATACTCGCCACCAGAAACGTTTCGCTTTGCTCATCTCCAGCCCACTCTATATATAGCTGTCTACTGCCTTCCTCGTGACTGTACCCTAAAATCTTCTACTCTTGTGCTTTGAAATACCTTCCAGCTGCTGACTACTTTCCACTAACAGAGGGCTATGCAGGCGAGAGGTAGCCGACATACTGGAGCCGTGTGTGGGCCGTGTAGTTAGTCCAAGGCATTGGGACTTCTGTTGCTGTGTGTGAAGAAATCCCTGTGGATACCCCTAAAGAAGGGAAGAGGACACCATGGGGTTTGAATGTTGAAGGTCGTAGCCTCTTCAAATGCAGATTGAGTCAGTAGTATTCGCTTGCCTGTAAAAATAAATAAGAATTGAGTGTGGTTTTTTTTTTTCTTTTTACTCCCAGATCACTAAGTCGCATCAAATTTGAACCTCAGGTAACACATGCTCTTTTACAAACTCCATGCCTCACTTTCAAGTGACCACACACAAAATCAGAAGCAGGGTCAAATGGGGAAAAAGGCATGCTACAATCTCATCCTCTCTTCTTACATTAACTTTGTAGACATAAAATCCAAACTCATTGTGCATAAATAAATAGGTATAATAATATCTATTATTATTATATAAGCATAATGAATAATAAATCTAGGCACAAAATTTGAAAATGGAGTACCAAAGTTTAGCCATTTACCTAAAACATGCTTGAAAAATTTGGAATTGTCAAAATTTCTCTTTAGAGAAAGGAAGAGTTAACACCTGTCAACTGTGAGAAGTCTTTGCCAAGCAGCAGACAAATGTATTTTCTGGTAATTAACAAATCTAGAAAACTAATCACATCGTAATGTAACTCATTTTGCCTGCAGCTTCCCTCTTCTATACAGTGCAAAGGAACATACTCACTTGACTTGAAAAAAATAATTTTAGTAGTGGTGTCTTTGTTCCAAAAACTTGCAGGTATCTCCACTAGTAACTCTGTCTCTGCTTCTGCTTCTCTGCTGCCCCATCAGCTGTGAAAAATCTCCAATGACTAATAATCCCTTCTGACCCTGCTGTGTGCTGTAGGGGAACAGGTAACTTTCCTGATAAATCAAGCAGCCCCTGGTGTGCTCATTTGCTGTCAATGTTTTTTTGCTTTTGCCTCTCTGAGGATGGAAAGTAGATGTTTGACCTTTGAGAAAGTGGCAAAGGCAGTTTGCCCTTCTCAGCGTGAGCTAAGTACAAGCTTTCCCAGTTTCTGAACAGAGTCTCTCCCTCTAAAGTGAAAGCTGATCATAAATCTGACCTCAAGAATATGTTTTCAAGGGAAGTAGGACTAAATAGGGGGTTATTTCTGTTGCAGGGTTAGGTAGTAGCACTTAATCATTACGAAAAAAGCTCCCTTTCTTTCCTAGTGCGGATGATCTGTGCTGCATGTTTTATTACTATCACTCTGAACCTGATGGATATAAAAGAATGGTTAATGACATGCAAGGTCTACTTCAAGAAGAGAAAGGGTTTTGCTTTGGGTGAGGGGGTGGGTAGTTGTTTTAGTTGCCTTTAGCCCATACATTTAAACCTCAGCTGGGCTCGTAGATCTCTCACATGTTAAAGTGCTACATGTGCAGAGTTTAAAAGCTTACTTATGGTTTAAAGCAGCCACAGCTGTTCACCTTTCCTGCATCATCCTTGTCATACAAACTCATGAGTATTTTCTTTTGTTTCCTGTTACATCGAGAAACAAATAGAGCCTTCCTGTTACATGGTTCCTAACTAGAATTGCAGGGGGGATAAAAAAAAAAAAAAATCACATTAAATCCTCTCAAAGTATTTTCAAGTTTTCTGTTGGCTTCTGTACAAGAAACTGAGAATTTGGTGACAATTTTCTTAAAACAACAGTGTGGACTGGTTTCCATAGCAAATTTTTCTTCTGAAATGACATGGGTCAATTGCCTGTACAACTAGAGTAATAGCTAATGAGAAAAGTCACAACATTTTGGCAATTCTCATGATTTGTTCTTGCATGAAGGTCTCCATAAGCAATAGAGGCTGAGCAAGGCAGGCTTGAAAAAAACTGCTGGTCAAGACAGCAACTGTCTTCTGTTACAGTATATGATTTTAGATTTGCACTCTGAAGAACACTTTACAAAAATGGCCTGACTTTGGAGTCACAGGAAAAATAAATGAAAGCTAAAAGTTCTTAATAAGTCTGAAAAAAATATGCCATCTTTCTGGAGACACACAAGAAGGAACTGCAGATTTAACTGCCATTGCCCACATCTGACAAATGCAGAACAAAAAGGCGTGACTAATGCAATGATTGCGAAGTACAACGCATCATGCCTTAGTGTAATAGGTCCTTCGCGTTGTACAAGCATGCATTTCAAAAACACCCATGTGGTGTGCTTTCCTAAAAAGAAGTTGAGTTACTCGTATCTAAAGCAACACAGCGTCTTCCCTTTCAGGCATCCGCCATGCCGCAGTACAAGCTGACGTACTTCAATCTGCGAGGACGAGCAGAGATCAGCCGCTACTTGTTTGCGTATTCAGGCAAAGATTATGAAGACCACAGGATAGAAGCAGCAGACTGGCCCAGCATCAAACCAAGTAAGTAGCAACAGGATCTTATATCTGAAGCGCTGCTAGAAACGCTGTCAGAAAGCAAAGCGATTGAAGAGGTACCTATATGTTTCATGAGAAGAAATACGTTTGATTCCTGTCTTTAATTAAGCCTATGGGAATTTAATTGACTAGGCAGCCAAAATATTGTTCCTGATGTTCTCACAGAAGTATGGATCCAAATCTTCAGACAATCTAAAATGACTTACCTGCCATCATCTAGCTGAGCTTTTACTCCTTATCAATGCAGTTTGGCTTTTGTCTGCCTAAAGTTAACCAAATGCCTGCTAATCTTCTCAGCTTCTTTTGAGGATTTGGTCTCAAAGAAAGACCACACAACAGCCTTCAACCTGGTTTTAGAAAGCCAGACTGGAAATAAGTGTCATGAAGGATACTCCTTTACAACCAGGAAAGTCTTCAGAGAGGGAAAGTGATGCAAGAAAAACAAAACAAACCAGCAAAGATACAGCAAAGAGAAAAGAACAAAGATCAGAAGAGTTAGTAGAAAATAATTGTTTCTAAGAACAAGCCCTACCAGTCCTTGTAAGAGTACTCTGCAGGCTATTCTACCCCATCCATTTCATGCTCTTTAGTTAAAGTAACCTCTTCCCAGCTATTAAAGCTATTTGTTATTTCTGTTCATTAAATTAGCCTTAGTTCAAATGAAACAGATCTTGAGTTTGGGAACTGGTGGTATGAAATCAGAGATATCTGTGTCTTAGTTTCATGGATTTGGCCCATGTGTTGCTACATGAGCTATGACTTTTCACATCCAGAATCACAGAATACTTCAGGTTGGAAAGGACCTTCAAAGGTCTAGTTCAACCCATCCCCTGCAGTGAGCAGGGATGTCTTCAGCTAGATCAGGTTGCCCAGAGCCACATCCAACCTGAGTTTGAATGTTTTCAGGCATGAGGCTGCTACCATCTCTCTGGGCAACCTGTGCCAGTGTTTCACCACCGTCAGCGTAATAAGATTCTTACTTATATCTGGTCTAAATCTCCCCTCTTCTAGTTTGAAACCATCACCCCTTGTCCTGTCACAAAAGGCCCTACTAAAAAGACTGTCCCCGTCCTTCTTAAAAGCCCTCTTTAAGTACTGGAAGGCCCCAGTAAGGTCTCCCTGGAGCCTTCTCATCTCCAGGCTGAACAACTGCAACTGTCTTAGCCTGTCCTCACAGCAGAGGTGCTTCATCCCTCTGACCATTTTTGTGGCCCTCCTCTGGACCCCCGCCAACAGGTCCATGTCTTCCTTAGGTTGAGGACTCCAGAGCTGGACACAGCACTCCAGGTGAGGTCTCACCAGAGAGAAGTAAAGCAGCAGAATAACGTCCTTTGACCTGCTGGCCGCCATGCTTCTTTTGATGCAGTCCAGGATATTTTTGGCTTTCTGGGCTGTGAGTGCACGTTGTCAGCTCATGTTCAGCCTTTCATCCACCAGTATTCCCAAGTCCTTCTCCTCAGAGCTGCTCTCAATCACATCATCTCCCAACCTGTATTGATACTGAGGGTTGCCCTGACCCAGGTGCAGGACCTTGCCCTTGTTGAACCTTACGAGGTTCACACAGGCCCACTTCTCCAGCTCTTCCAGGTCCTTCAGCTGTGTTAACTGCACCACTCAGCTTGGTGTCATCTGCAAACTTGCTGAGGGTGCACTCGATCCCACTGTTTATGTCATTGATGAAGATATTAAATAGACCCCTGAGGGACACCACTTGTCACTGATCTCCATCTGGACGTCAAGCTGTTGACCACTGTCCTCTGGAGGTGACCATCCAACCAATTCCTTACCCTCCAAACAGTCCACCCATCAAATCCATATCTCTCCAATTTAGAGAGAAGGATGTTGTGGGGGATCATGTCAAAAGCTTTACAGAAGTCCAGACAGATGACATCCATAGCTCTTCCTCTGTACACCAGCGTAGTCACTTCATCATAGAAGGCCACAAACTTGGTCAGGCAGGGCTTGCCCTTGGTGAAGTCATGCTGTCTATCTTGAATCACCTCCCTGTCCCCCAAGTGCCTTAGTACAGCTTCTAGGAGGATCTGTTCCATGGTCTTCCCACGCACAGAGGTGAAGGTGAGAGGTCGGTAGTTCCCAGTGTCCTCCTTTCTATCCTTTTTAAAAACGGGTGCAGTGTTTCCCTTTTTCCAGTTACCAGGGACTTCACCTGACTGCCAGGACTTTTCAAACATCATGGAGACTGGCCTGACAACTACAGCAGCCAGTCACCTCAGGACTCTGGGATGCATCTAATCATGTCCCATAGACTCATGCATGTTCAGGTTCCTCAGGTGGTCACAAACCTGATCTTTGCTTACAGTGGTAATGACTTTGCCTCCATGTTGCCCATCTTGCAGTCCGTCAACTCAGGAGGTGTGAGAAGAGAGGCTGTCAGTGAATACTGAGGCAAAAAGTTGTTCAGTACCTCAGCCTTCTCTCTGTCTGTTGTAACCAGCTTGCCAGTCATGTTCAACAGAGGGTATTCACTTTCTTTGACCTACCTTTTCTGGTTGACATACTCATAGAAGCCCTTCTTATTATTCTTCGCATCCCTTGCCAAGTTCAGCTCCAGCTGTGCCTTGGCCTTCTTGACACCATCCCTACAGGGGAGTGTACCTATGCTCTTCCCAGGATACCTGTCCCTGCTTCCACTGCCTGTGCAGGTCCATCTTGCCCTTTAGTTTGACAGCAGGTCTCGACTCAGCCATGCTGGTATCTTCCTATCCTCGTCTGATTTCTTGCACATAGGGATCGAGAGCTCTTGCACTCTATGGAAAGCATCCTTAAAGCCCTGCCAGCTCTATTCTGCTCCCAGTGAGGAGCAGAACAAAATGAAGAATAATGCCTTTAGTTTGGGGGAAAGGCACAGCTAATGCACAAGGTGATTTCCGTTAATCAAGCAATGTTTCTTGACAGGCTGTCACACCATTTAATAAGCCCAGCCAGCAGGCTACAAAATTCTTCTAGGGTGCAGTTAGATTTGGTCTTTCTCATAATGTTTGCAGAGACTTGAATAGTAAATACTCAAGCAACGCATGACAGATACTCAAGCACCAAACAACAAATACTCAAGCACAGCTGCTTTCCAAGTGGCAGCTGAAGCCATCTGTGGTGCTCAAATCTAGAAAACACTGGTGAACAATCCACAGAGAGGAGTGTAAATGAAGCAGTGGAAATGGGATATTTTCAGTTAGGGATGACTGACTTCATAAACCTTTTCTTTGTAAGAGCTTAAGCATGTTGACCATGTGGTATAGCTTATTTCTGTCCCACTGCAATTCTCAGGGAAGCAGGGCAGAAACTAAAGGTGAGATTGAGAATTCAGATGAACTGAGGAAAGCTCTGCATAGGCCTTTTTCATACTTAACTATGCACATACTATTTGCACATACACACACCCACTTATGTCCTGAAAAAATGTTCAGAGAATATTAACAAAGTAGAATTCTATGTAGAGTTTTGAATACTGATTTTTAAGTGAGACAAATTAAAAAGACAAAGTGTGAGTAGTGACTTAAAAGCTACAGAAGCATTCGTATCCTAGGACAGGATGTTCTAACAGCAGATCTGTCAAGGCAAGGCAAAGGCATCTCTCTTTGAATATTGATGATGTTCCCAACAACTGAACCAATGGAAGAAAAAATGCAGGAAAATCCTTCCTATGCTTTTCTTCAGTGCTCACATTATGAACCTCCCAGTGAAGCTTTATATGTACATATTTGTTCACTACAGTGTATGCACAGCTGGAACACCATTACCACCAAAAAAACAGCAGCAGAGGCACTCTAGAAAGCTGTAGTCTGTAACTGTATCTGCTGCATTAACAAATGTTGGTCAAGTCATTTAACCTTTGGATGTCTGTTTCTCTTCCTGTGATGTGAAAAGTTTGTTAGCAGGTTTACCAAGGGTTAATCAAGATCTTTATTTTTTTTCTGCGTAATGGCCTTTCATAGCAGCCTCTAGTATGACTGATCCCTGGATGAAATTCCAAAGCAGATAAGAAGTTAGTAAAATGTGGGAGCTGCTGCTCTCAGATTTGTTAAACCATCTGTGCAAAATTTATGCTGGCATAAGAGTTCTTTGAATTTCAGGCTTTTGTAGTCACGCAATCAGCCAGTGGATGGGAACTGGAACGTATTGTGCTAATTGACCAGGAAAACATACACCTACAAAGAAACAGTTGGGTGCATGTCTGAAAGTGCTGTTACATCTCATAGCAGGATGATAAGGCTCTCTGAGTCCTAGCTCGAGAACCAATCTAATGGTGGCATTTGCCACCAGTGGCATCTGCGCTGCAGACAATATGCAAGTTGAGAGGTTCCTTAAGTAAGACAAGCACAGGTATCTTGTTTGTATGCACAACAAGGTAGTGCTCCTAAGGAAATGGCCTGGAGATCAACTAACCGATGACTACCTCTTTCTCCTTCTCCTTTGTGAAGCAATTCTTACTCATGCTTTTTCCAGACAATAATGTCCCACAGGCAAACCATTGAGCAAAACTCTGAATAAAGGGTAGCAACGGGGCTTTGCAGTAAACAGCCTTACACTGTACAACAAGAGCAAGAACCACTGCTGCACTCTGCCCTAGGGTACCTAATCACCGACCTTGCAGGCCGTGAGCCAACACAAGAAGTGGTTGCTAGGGACTAGGTCGTATAGGGTTAGTGTGTCTGAACACCACAACAGCATTGCATACAGCAGAGATCCTCCATTCTCCATCAGGGAAACAAACCACTTGCATTCTATACTATCCTGAATCTTCAAAATGTGCCTCAGCTGCTTCTGTGGAGGTGGGCATTGAAGAGGAAAAAGCACTAGTCATCAGGAAAGCGGGTAACAGTATCCCTGCCAAGAAAGTTCTGTTTACTGCTGTCTCCAAAATAAATACAAATTGAGGGGATCCCTCCAAACCACTGACCATACACAGGCATACTTCACTCTGTTGAGAGATCTTCTACACTACTGTCACTCATATTCTGCATTCAGATCTTTCTTGCGAAGCTCAGGGTTTTTTTTTTTTTTTCCATTTTGCCTGGACTGGGTCTACTTCAAATGGAACAGGAATAAAGCAGCAGATTCCAGTGAGTCTCATCCCGGTGAAAACCAAAGGGTGGTGTGTAGCAATGACAAGGGGAATTACAGCTGCATTTAATGTAACAGCAGCTAATGTAATAGGAGGCTGGTATACCACTTATTTTGCAACCTTGAAAATCATTAAAATTGGTTCAATTAATTGAATTAATTATGTAATAATATACTGAAGTGAGATTAAGAAATACCACTCAAACTGCTATGCACACTTGCATACAGTATATGTTTGCATTTACCCACTTGCCTATGAAAGATCTGAAACCAGTTTTGACTGCAGTCGGCAAGTACAGCCTAACGTTCCTCTTTTTAAAAACTTCAAGAATTATGCAGTAATATATAGGAAAAGAAAAAGACCCGGGGAAGAGGAAACTTTGTTCTCTTAACAGGCTGGGACAAGCAGAGTCTCTTTTTGATTCTTGAGCTACTAAGGAAACAAATCAAAGAATCTGAGTTTCTCTAAGAACACAAGGAGTTAGGTCTCTGCAATAAAGTTAAAATTTCTCTGTCTCAACGTGTTTTTTTTCCCTTCTGTCACTAATCAGGTCATCTTTGGTAAATTTTCTGATTACTGATTTCAGGCAAGGATTGTAGTTCATACCAGTTTATAATATAAACAAGCTTAAGCAAGCTAGTAATTATCAGTGTTGACTAGCTTTAGTGCAGAATTTTAAAAAACCAAACAAATACCAAGTAGCAGCTTTACACAACCCTTCTCTCTTTATGTAGTCAATACTTATTTAAATCAGTAAACAAACTCACATTTTACATTTCCTTTTGAACAGACGTTGACTTGCCACTGCCACCATTGAAACCACACTTAATTCAAGATCTGTGCACTGGCACATGCAGCATCTTTATTACCACATAATAGGCTCCACACAGAAAAGCATCCTTGCACTGATGTAAGTCATTATATAGCAGAAAATTCACTGTACAGGTGCACAAAGTTACTATCCCCTCGAGAAACTAGGCTAGCACACAGCAACAGCTAGTGTTCTGTGTCTCATTCAGGAAATTTGAAGCAATGGTTATTACACAGACTATCATCAAAGCAAAAGATGCCTTCATCACACTGGCGGCTCCAACCATCCCATAAACTGTTTGGGAGGGGTGGAACGGTGCTTGAAATGTCCTCAGGAAACCTGACAGATTATTGCACTAAAAATACTTCCAAGATAATAGATAAATCTTGAGAGGCAACATCAGCAGACAAGAATTCCTCAAGGGAGCAGTTGTCCTGTTTCCTGTGTGACTTGCTGCTAAGCTGTGGCTCTAGCTAAGATGTGTAAATGGCTATCTTCGTGTAAAAAGTAGGGCTTAACAATCACTTCCAAGGAGAAAAGGAATTTAATAGCTACAGCACTAAAACTGGACTGAGACTAGATCAGAGCACCATCCTGGTCATCCCTTTCTAGAAGATATGGATCCTCAGTGTCTCCAGCTCCAGGCCAATCACTTCCCAGGGGCCTTGCTCCTCTGCCAGCCTTATTAAAAAAAAAAAAAAAAAAAAAAAAAAAAAAAAAAAAAAAAAAAGCATCTTTCATATACCTCTTATTGGTAGATGCACAGTATCTCTTATATTTGTTTCTCGTGGTCCAATTTAAATACAAATGCAAAGGCAAAGGAGAACTTATTTGAGTGATACTTTAGTAAGAAGTATGGCTGTGACATTTGTTTTTACCCATTTTTCACGATTCAGTTACCTCACTATAGCATCAATCTAAGCTGCTTGATTTCAAACCTACTAATTATTCAGTTTTGAGAAACAGTCAAATGCTTAAACACAAGCTACTTAGCACCAAGGCCTTGGAAAAAGGAGAAAATTGAAAACTGTATCTGCATAGGGGCTCCTCGCTTGCTGGAGGAGAACAGTGGTGAGAAGCATAGCACAGCACTAAGCAGGTTTCTCCACTCCAACAGCCAACCAACCTAGCTGCCAGATGTGGAGAAACTGTGTTCGGCTCTGTGATGTGTTTCCCATCTCTCTCCTTGGCAAAGAAAGAGGCCCACATGAACACCATCCTCTGAGTTGACCCCAGGAGGATAAAGTGAGGAGCTCATGGTCAAAGGCAAGACCTGGACACTAGTGAGAATCTACAGGCATGCCAGGATGGGAATAGTTATAACAGCCCTTAGGGACTTAATAGGATGGAGACAATTTATAAAGACATCCTTGCTTTTAACACACACCAGGCCTCACCTCCCCTGCTTAGTATCCAGCAGAGACTATATAAACATCATGATTGTACTCACAAAAGCGAACCAAAATTCAAGTATGTATAAAAAGGAATTCATCCAACATCTAAACATTGCACAGATACTTCAGTGAGTTCTTCCTAAAATGAGAAGAAGACTGCAGATCAGTCTGACTGACACTCACCCTCTGGCAAGGTTTTCTTCATGGGGAGTGTAAAGTCTGCACAGATTTCATTCCAGCATGCAATGCTAAAAACAATGAATAACCAAGATAACAGGAAAAGCAAGCACTTGCTGATCAAAGTTCAATTTAAAGAAGACTACAGGTTTAGTTATCCAAACAGCATGCTTTTAAAAAAACCCTGCCCCTCTTTTCAGTGAGTTTTCAATCTAAATCTGGAAGCCAACACAAGTGTTCATAGCCCCTTCTACTTCAGATGACCAGCAAAACAAGCAGAAACTAAAAGGAAAAGGTCATATATTTTGTGCATGCCCGAGAAAAGATGCTGTTTATATGATGATAGCAACAGATTTCTGGTTTTCCTTCTTAAATCGTATTTGCTCAAGTGGGAGTTGGAAACTGCGCAAGACAACACTGTTTTGAAAAACATGGAAAGAACATCCATATGGATACACAGGAGTATAAACTGACGTAAGCACAAAGCAGCCTCCTAAACTGATCAAGGTTCAAGAAAAACTATCAAAGTGACACACACATCCTTCCACCACTTTGATTTAACTCTTTGTTCATAACCGCTCTCTGATGCACGTTGATTCATTATTCTCCCCCCACCCCTCCCCCCAACCCTCATTCTACCCAGATGAGATCCCTCTCATGCTCTGGCTTCATGTGCCACCTCTTTCACCTGCTGGTCTAACATAGGAGCTTGGCAGGAACTGACCTCTGTTTTGTCCATCTGGAGTCACACAAGCCACGCTTTTTACCAAAAATCTGTAACATTTATCAGTTTTATGACAAAGCTGATATGCATGATGCATTCGGACATACCCAGAGGTTCCCTGAATGTGTGTTGTCCATGAACAGAGCTAAAGGCAAAAGCACCACAGGAGGCTCAAAGCGAAGACACAGAAGCTTCAAAGCAAGACACAGAAGCCCATATCCACGAAGCTAAGGGTGACATGGCTTAAACTCACGTACTGACAGATGGTTTTCTCCGCAGTTTGGAGGCGCTGAGTAGATAGCCTATCTGTGGGGTTTACTGCACTTCAAAAAAAATGGGCTACAGGCAAGGCATCCAGAGGCAACATGGAGGTCATTTGCCAAACCCTGACCTCCCCCACCAGCAATCAAACTGCCCTCCCAGTGTGAACTATCTTTGCATCCTTCCTCAGGATGAACTACATGACAAATCCACCCCACTGTTTTCCACAGGGAAAACTAAGTCTCCAGTTTTCACAGGGAACACATTCCTGATATAAGCAATCTCCTGGTTTTGCTATAAATTTGTCAATATAGGAAATTGTTCTTTTAATTTACAAGAGCAAAAAAGATACTTCACTGCAGGTTACTAAAAACTTTGGTCTTGTTACATGAATTTTAGATAATAATGTTTCAAAGGCAAAGAGATTTTTTCCTAAATTTTTCCAGTCTGAAAATGCAACTTTATAAGCTGTTCTACCTTCTTCTCTAATACAGAGGTGTACTGTAAATATTTTCTGCCCCTTGACTCTTCGCCATTTACTTCAGCTGTAAAGCATCCTGGATATCTGCTGTACTTTCTGGCATGCAAGACTAGCAGGCCATGCACTTAAGAAGAAATGACAGAAGATAAATGACAGAAGCAAGGGCTTCTTAAAACGAGAGACAGATATGCACAGCACAATTGTGCTTTCTTCAGACCTCTCAGAATTGCCCTCATTTGCAGCTTATTGACTCAGTACTCAAGCAAAGTCAGTGCACGAGCATATACATGCACTCTATCAGCAAGAAAAAAACCCCCTACATCTATATTCAAATCACAGTTTTATTTTCCTGATCTTTATAAAAAAAGCCAAATAGCATTTTGAGCATACAAGAAAGGAAGGAACATCTCACATTTACAATGTTATTCATTTAAAAGGCCATTGTTCAGTAATGATGACAATAGATACATATGCTGCCTCTTCAAAAAAACCCCAATCCTCATTATAAATCAAAGCATAATGTCTTTCGGACATTTCACACAATGTGCAATAATATCTGCTCTCATTTATTAATTTTATACTTGCATTATGAATCAGGCAAGTGTATGAATATTTCTACTGCACACAAGACAAACCTGTGTTTGTATATTATTAAGTGTAAACTGAGTTTCTTTTCCAGGAAAGAAAAACCAGATCTTAATGAAAATAGCTCAGCACTGAGGAGGAAGTACTTTGTAGACATTACTCATGTTTTCAAGGAATGAATAGCAATTCCCTTGAATTCTGTGGACTGCCAGGAATCCAGAAGTGATTCCTGAGAAACAGAACATGAGAGATTACTACCTCTCTGACACCCAACTGCCTTTCACACTTCAATCCATGTTCCTCAACTGTCAGAAAGATGCTTCCCTCCTTTTGCTGTAATCAAGGGTTTCTTAAAAAATAATATATCTATACAAAAAAAATCCCCAAACCCTAAACCAATCAGCTTTCATTTTCCTTGTATTGACCGACAAAGTGAAACATCAGTCAAAGCTGTGGCTTTTAGTCTTTCCCCTCTGTGTAAACACTGCAGAAAATCATCTGTTCAGTTTCTAGATGAAGCAATTGTAGTTTCCCAACCTGAGCAGCAATCACTGTGTTTTGACAGTTATTGCTACAGGGGCTGGCTTAGTCATGTTGACCTAGCCCCAACTGCATCAGCCCAGTGGCAGTCCTACTGGGACCTCAAAAAAAAAAGGCAAATTAACTCCTTCAGGGGTGGTGGTTATTGCTCCTGAGCTGCCTGTTGTCAGGCATTGGTGTACAGGCTTGTGTAGTCTGGGCTGATCTGAAGATGGCTGTAGGGTGACCATGCTGCCATGTCCAGCAGCCACGTGCGTTTGCATCCCTTCTATTACTCACTTGAAAGGCGCGCTGGTATTCTGCGTAAGCAAACATTATTTCACAGCTCTGGGGCTTTGGAGGCAATGATGCTCGGGGCACTCTGTACCATTAATCCACAAGGTAGAACCAAGGCTCTTCTCATGTTTACAACCAGAGAGCTTTTCAGCTTAGCATTTGGAGAGGCATCTTTTCCTCTCTACATTCTCAGTGAAGCAATATGTGGTCTTGCCAGGACCTTGCTGCCCTCTATATAAGAAACATACGAAGTCTTCTGTGCAACAGGTTTACAATAGTTTCAATAACCACTCGCAGCACATGGTTTCTGCCTGGGGTACAGCAGCTAACGCTGTTTGAGCTCTCTTGCTTCTGCTAGTCATCAGCATCGAAATTTATACCAGCTTCGCAGTGTGCTGAACTTAGGAAAACAAAAAGAAGGTATCACGCGTTCTGTTTTCAGATGCAGAAAAAATGCACAAAGGAGCCTGCATGGTTGTGCAGCTGTCGAAATCATTTTGCAGATACAGATTTGACATCTAAGAACCTGTACCTAATGTGATTCACACACCACATCCTAAACCACAGGGCCACGTGGCAGTGTTCATTGCTGATGAAGTTGCCTTGATAAACAGGTCATGAATGCAAGAGGTTTCATTATTTTCCCCTTTTCCTTCAGAACAAAAAACCTCATGCAATGGAATTGTCATTCCATCTGTCCCATGAAGACAGTTCTGAGTTTGAAAGCACCTTCCAGGTTTCCAACAGCCAACTTTTCTGCTACTGCCCTTTTACATTGCAAGACAATCTTAAGATGGGCATACATCTTATTTACATAAGGTCTAATCCAGATGAAAACCTTGTACAATGTTATGGATATGACCAACACTTGCAATCATGTACCTGGATTTTATGAAATAGCTTCCTTTGAAAGGCAGAGATTTAAAGTTCCTCCAGTGAACAGCACTGGGTTCCCAGGAGTAGATTCTTACCAGCCTAAACACGACAGTTTTTCACAGCTTAAGCTTTGCTCTGAAGTTCCAGCCCCATTTGATATCATGCTAGTGGCTTCTCCAAAACATGGCTTATATCCCTAAAATTACTTTTTTTTTTCTTTCGGTCCATGCATTTCCCTCCAGAAATACTGCAAAACTGTTAAGTACTATGACAACGCATACCCTCCGAGAAGTAGAGTGCAACTATTGCAGACTCACACTGTTATGATTCAAATTTTGGTTGTTTTTCTTTTTTTTTCTTCCACTTCCAAGCTATCCCATTCGGCAAAATCCCTATTCTGGAAGTAGATGGAGTTGTCATTCACCAGAGCCTGGCAATAGCAAGATACCTTGCCAGAGAATCAGGTAACATATGTAACTATTTTCTTGCTCTGTTCTGCACCCACCTTTAATGCTCAGAAAAAACACATCCATAGCAAAAATAGGAAAAAAAGCAAATAACAGCTTGGCAAGCCCAACCAAGTAGTTAATACCAGTGTGGTAGTACTGGTACTAGTGCTTTTCCCAAGCACAAACAGCTACTCTTGTTGCACCTGTAGTTTTTCTGCCAACACCAAGCTCTGATCACAGAAATGCAGCATACCACATAAGATGGTATTAGAGGTGCCACTCAAAGAGCAACGATTTAAAAAGCCGCAAGGATGCTGTGTGGTAGCTTGCCCATGTTCAGTAGCCTTCCTTACCATAATTTGGTTCCAATTTTGCTCCCTTGGTCGGGACTGCTGTGGCAATCCTGATGAGATATCAGGCTACAACCCCTGACGTTCCAAGATCGGAAAGAAGGAACAGAGCCGGGCACATCTGCCAGGATGTTGTACAATAGGACTTAGAGTCACTCAAATGTCATGAGGAAAAAAAAAAAGGAAGAAAAAAAAGTTCAAAGTAACAACCTGTGGTGTGAAATGCTATGATGTTCAGAGCAGAAGACAGCTGAACTCTGTATTTGCGCTGTAAGTGTCTACACCTAAAGGAAGACTCAGAAATAATCTTGTTTTATGCCCGATTGACTTTCCCCTCTGCATGCAGTATCTGGGGTTTTGGGTGACTTCTTCAGCCAATAAACTTTATAGTCACCTGTCACTGCATGACAGAAAGCATGTACTTGTGGCTTCCTTAAGGTTCTCAGGGTAGTTTGCCCTGGAGCTAAACTTTGAGCTGTCAGCCTAACCAGAGAGAGGACCAGGAGGAGGAGGTTTTGTAAGCATTAGAGATTATCACTCATCAGGCAGAGCAGTCTGAAGCAGATTCAAGCAACAATTCTGAGCTGGCAAAGAGATTAGATCAGACAGTGACATCACTTGCATATTGAAATACTGACATGCTATGGAAGTACTCAACTAGTTAAATGAAGTGATATAAGACTCAGTAAAGCAAGTAATCAAAGAGAGTAGGCACACAGCTTGCTTTGTCAGCAAGCTGTCATTCAAAACCATCTGCACAACTGGTCTGGCTGAAGGCAGACATGTTTGTGGCATGCTGAACATCAGCAAATTGGAGAGGGGGGCTGGGAAGCAAATGCTATCCTACGTTTTTATGCTCTGAGAAAAGAGATGTAACCTGCCTTTCAAAATAGCTCACGTTTTTCCAACTGAGGAAACAAACCGATGTGCAGAGCGTTATTCTTCAACCACAACGTATTTTCAAGCATGTCTGCAATACTGTGTTCCTGCTGGTTTCCTCCATCCTTGAATCAATCTATTATTTGCAAGAGAAGAGAATAATGACCATCCACCTGGTAATGAAAACCGGTGAGAAAGCCTGCCTTCCACCCACGCTGCCTCCCTCAACGTCTCCCATCAGGAGGCTGATCTGAAGCTGTGGTCCTTTCACAGTCTGAACTTACGACTTAGCCATTCCCCTGACGTCTTTTCCGTTGGCTTGCAATAGCCACAAAGGTTATTTTTCTGGAGCACACTGAGTTCTGGAGCACACTCAGGCCATGCTGTTCTCCTTTTGGCATTAGTCACACTGTCAGCTACAGCAGGAAAAAGGAGCACGCATGGAGGGGGGTGGGGTGGGAGGTGGATCGTTTCAACTTCATAGTCAAAACTTGCTAGTTCTGCCATTAAGTCTGCATACATGTCACTAATCCTTTAAAATTAAGAAAAGACATTTATATGTGTCCATCACCAATAAGTCTTTACTGAAAGCTCACAGAACTTGTTACCCAAAAGGGAAAAAAGTAGTAGCATTAAGAAGACTGCAGGCAAGCCAAAGGACAGCAGGGGAGGAAAGCAGATTTGTAAACAAGACAAAATTCAGCTAAGGTGCCTGATTACAAAGAAGTAATCGAAAGCAAGCAGGATGTCAAGAAAAGGTTCTGATCAGGGCTGTACGG
>NW_010395806.1:0-8309 GCF_000710305.1 Buceros rhinoceros silvestris | reverse complement strand
GAAAGATTAACAGAAAGGAATTAGTGCTGACCGTCACCAGACATGCTGGGATGGTGGAAGGCAGAGAGAAGGATGATGATGCTGTAAGTCAGCTGTGGGCTCAATGGAAATGTAATAGAAAGAACAGCTCAGTACCTCAGATGGCTGCATGAGGCTGGAGGGGGAAAAAGCAAAGGTACATGAGATTGCACCCGGATGCAAGGAGTCAAATACATGTTGGTAGCATCAAAAATCCCTGGAGAGCATGTGTTTTTATGAAGAAAAAAAAAAAAAAGAACCGTTTACCTTTGGGATACCAACAATTCTTGCTGATGCTGTCTCTAACCTCCCTTCATATACTTGTTTCCCACAGGTCTGGCAGGTCAGACACCTGTGGAACAGGCATTAGCTGATGCTGTTGTGGACACCATAGATGATTTCATGACGCTGTTCCCCTGGGCAGAGAAAAACCAGGACACGAGAGTAAGACAACCACTAATTTAAGCAAAGATATCACATAAGCCATGACTCTGTGCTTGAGCATGTCCTTTGGAGAAACTGCTGTGTGTCAACCCCTGGGTCCATCACCTCACCTCAGCAAAGCTGAGTTGGAGGAGCTCTGTGGTTCTTCCTTGAGGCTAGTCTAGCCAAGGCCACCTGCTCCCTCCCACCTCCTCCTCCATCAGATTTTTTTTCCACACTTGATGGAAATGATGAGGCTGTATCATGATCTGCCCCTCAGTACTTCACCTGGAATCAAGGATGCCATATGTGCACACATCAAACTGCTCTTCCAAGGGGAAAGACAGGACATTTCCACCCCAGCCAGCATGGTGCAATACCTGCATTGTGTCCAAACAGACTAAGCTCGAATCTTTTTCCTTCTCCTAACAGCAATATTAACAGCCCCACCCCATCTTCTTTCTGCACTTCTAAGGCATCTTGATTTCTTCTTAGTTTTTAATAAGTACCAGTCTTCAATAACAACAGCTGCCAGGGAAATATGCTTTTCAATTACCTGAGTGGTGTAAGACAGTGGGCACCTCTAAAGAGGGGAGGTAGCACATCCCTCCCTGTCACTGCAGGTGTGCTCTTCAGATTCCTGCAGCCCCACTTCAGTCCTCTGCAATGCTTCTCCAAATATGATGCTAGCCTAACATGCTGCTGTGGCTCCTCAGTGACAGAGTCATGGGCAAGTCCTACAGCATTTGGGCTGGGTTTGGGTTTTGGGTTTTTTTAGGGTTTTTTTTGCATCAGTCCAGTCCCTCTCACCAGACCCTGAAATGCAAGCATGCAGCTCTGCTGCTGGGGGAAGAGGGAGATGGATGAGTTAACTCCAGCATTACAATGGCTCCGTGCAGCTCTGACCCAAGCAGCTGACCTAACCTGTTTAGGAAACTGGTCACCGTCCAAGCTAGCTAGGCCCTGGCAGATGAACCTCAGGTGTAAAGGGTAGAGCCAGTTCCACGCACGCTGTGCCTCACCTAAAAAACCCACCGCGGAGGCCCGAAGGGTGCACTCATCGCTTGCAGTGAGCGTGGGAAAAACCCTTCCCAGATCTTCGTTCGCAAAGCCAAGCCATGAGTGTAACAACAGGGCTTGCCAGTGAGTACCTGCCATATACTCAGAGTTAACGTTTCAGATCAGCTAGGGTATTGTATGACAGAAACCACGCAGTACAAAATGTTGCCCAAAACCAGTAACAAATCATGAAACTATATGAAAGCAGTGTGAAATCTTGCAGGGGAAAACCTGAAGGTGTATTTGGAGGTTTTAGTATTCAAAAGTGTGAATTACTTAATTTCCTAGTGGTTTCCTCAAGTTTCCTAATTTGGGGAGGGGAGGTCGACTCATGGTTTTTAATTATTTAGGAACAGCCACGCTATTGCTGATGTGTTAGTGCAGAAGCAGCACTACTGCCACAGTACTGCTACAGTACTGCTACTTCCTTACAGGGAAAATCCCATGATAACGCTGCGTGTGTCCCAGCTCGTACTCCAGCACTTCTCCAAAATAATGACACAGATCATGCCAACAGTGATTAATTTAAAAGGGGAGAGAGTTCACGGGCAACCCTTATACGCTGGTACGCACGTATGCATGCAAGGGAGTGTTCTAGGGCCGAGGACGATCGAGAAACTTGCTGGGAATCTCTAACAGCTAATTTTCTCGCCACCAGCTGCTCTCCCTACCTCCTCCCAGGTCCACTGCCACCACCTTGTGGTGGAAGTGGCGTCCCACGGTCTCACAAGGCCCGATCTAAGGAATTTACACACGGTAAAGTCATAAAACATCCCCAGGTCTGACAAGTGATTACAGGCACACATGTCCCTCAGAGAAAGACGAAAGGACGTGTTACGCTGCCTAGCCAGTAGCAAAGAGAAAACCAAGCAGAGTGAAGGAAATAGAGGTAGAAGCTGACTATGGAAGCCCCCCTCTGTGCCGGGCCCAGACTCTGCCTTCACCCCACACCTCCCCCCAAAAAACAGCTGGTGTTGCAACAGCTTTATCATGCATCCCTGGAGAGGTGCAGGGTCGAGTCAAGTAGGTTGTGTCACTCTAGAAGGTGAATGCTGGTCATGTCCCCACCAGTATGGGTTAACTTGCATACTCCTGTAATTGGGCGAGGTCATGACTGTCACAATCACACAATAGTTTGTGGTCTTTTTTTCAGGGGGGCCAGAGGAACTTACCTAAAAAAAAGGAAATGCTACAGCATAGGGTACAAATATGAAATTTATGGAGTGCAAACTTCTGGTTATTACTTGCAGTCACCACATTCAGTTACTAAGCTCTTAACAGTCAGAACATGATGTCAAATCCTCTGACATATCTGCAGAAATACTGGTTTTATTTCAGCCTGCATTTTTGGGGATCATTTAGGCTGCTGCCTCCTCTACATTTATTCTTTTTTTCATTAACCTGAATTTCAAAGCTGCTGCAATAATCCTGTTCCTTTATAGCAGTACTTACTGTACCAAGCCTGAGTATGCTCCTCCAAAATCAGGCCAAATACATTAACTGCACAAACTCTGCCACATGGGCCAGACCATGGGTCACAACAGTCAATTGCTTCCATGCAGGTGAGAAAACAGAAAGTTTCCCTTTCTAAAGGAAACAATTAACTCTTTAAAAGCAGCCTTAAAACTCTGCTATGGAGAACAGCTAGCGGAGAACCACCACCATACACAGCCTCATCCATCATCCATTAACAAACACTAAGGCCCAAACCCTTCAATGCAGACTTCAGCCCTTAAAAACTTATTTTAACCACCTCAAATCTCATTGCTGCAGAGACAAAAAAGCAGAATAACCTGCTAACATAAAAGTTCAAAGACAAACCCAGCAAAAGCTCAAAACCAGGCTGGTTAGGAAAGATAACTGACCAGCATCTGACTGACAGCATGGAAAGACTGAGCTTAAGGGATTCTGGAAACTTGAGACCCCGTACACTAGAGAACATAGCATCCAGAAGAACACCCCCCCCCAAAAAAAAATGACCATGTGTCATTGGGACTCTAATTTATAAATGGATTCTTCTGAGAAGACCTGTGGCAGGGCTCCAGTCCTGCCATGGCTGGGTGACTGTTAGCAAAGATGAACGAGGATCATAGCGCCACACATCATGTCGGAGCATCCAGGAGCAATCAGGTGTTCATTAAGGGAGCAATGGGCTTAAGTCATGGGTCACTGAGCCGCAAATGCCATGTTTTGGGCATGCAACCCACTTCATGGGTAATTACCTCAGCTTCCCTAAATTCTGTAGTCCCCTTTGCACGTATCCAAATGACAATTACTTCTGCAGTTCTTTACTCACCTTAAATAATTGCCATGTGCTGTATTAATCCTGACTTGGATGTTAACGCATTCATTCTTCCAAAGCGAGCTGAGATTACTCTGAAGTTTTTGTTGGACAAAATGATTTCACTGTCACCTTTTACAGACTTCAGCTTCCTTTTCACAAGTAAGAAGCTCCCCAAAACTTGTTTTTGCTGACCACAGTCCTTACACATTGGTGGGCATCTTTGTGTTTCATTCTTCTCCCAGAAACGCGCATTTGACGATATCCTCACCAACAAAGCACCTGGGTTCCTGAAAGATTTGGATAGTTTCTTAGGAGATAACAACTGGCTGGTAGGAACATCTGTAAGTATAATTTTTGTTTCTCCCATTCCAGTCAGGTTCCAAGAAAAATAAAATCAGTGACTGTTGTTGAAGTTCTGGATTTCATCCAGATTTCATCTTGGGCCAGCCCAAGAAAACACTCTCCCCACTCTTTCAACTCTTTGTTTTTACCAACGCACAATTGGTCACTCCATTGCAAAGTAAAATTGTTTTCCATACGATTACAAAAGTGAGGCAAACCAGGGATGCGATCTGCATTTTCTAAACCAATTTAGAAAATATTTTGACACAAAACATTGGAAATGCCTTTCTACTAGTCCATACAGACAGGAGTTGTTCAGAAATCTCCTTATACACACCAATCAATGAACATAGTATGACAGTATGAAAAAAACTTCTGCAAATGTAATCCTCTTCTTTACCCAAACTGTTTGGAAACTAATTAAAATGCTTTTCTGCAGCACAGTTTCAGTAGGAAAGATTAATATTATAATGCAAGTAATGTTTGTAGCAAGGGCTTCATTTAACAAGCTTTTACCTAAGTCGTGCATTGCAACCTAATTACTAGCTCTGTAATCATAGGTTTGGGGTATTTTTTTAAAGCCTACACAAAACAGATCAGTTCGTGTTTCATTGTTGCAGTTTGCTGAGAATATTAGTAGTCCCAGTTTCTGAGATTACCGACTAAAATTAACTGCTTTCTCTCCCATTTCTGTCAGGTAACGTGGGCTGATTTCTACTGGGATGTGTGCAGTACAACACTTCTGACCTGTAAACCTGACCTGGCAGACAAATACCCCAGGCTTTTGGCTCTCCGAGACAGAGTGCAAGCACTTCCAGCTATTGCAGCCTGGATCGAGAAAAGACCGAAGACCATAATGTAGTTCAGCTGTTCAGACTGGAAAAAACAAATGCAAGCTTAGTTTTGAACATGACAAGTATCCTAAGTTATTAATTTTATAATAATTTGAATTAATTTCAGATGGGTATGCTACACCAAATGCAAACCTACCACTTGTATCCATTTACAGGAGAGAAGCTAAAAAGCTGAGTCAGTAGAGTAGAACCTGAGGGAGAGGTGTGATATCAACATTCCCCCCTCTACTAATAAAGTGCTTGATCAACCCAATTAATGTTCTGTGGGCTCTTAAAGGGAGAATAGACCTTCCGGGAAAGATGCAATACTTTGTTTATTGTAAACTTTCTATCTGGAGGAAAGGAGGCTAATTAACAGTGAGGATAAATGGGTGAGAGGAATGACACTAAGCAAAAAAGAAAAGAAAAAGAAGACCCACTTAGACAACAAACTTCAAGCTTCTCAAGCACCTTCTTTAGCCTCCTGAAGTTTTTGCTTTGCCACAGAAATAAAACAAAACAATCCCCAACCAAAACAAAAGGTTTATGTATGTGTGTATACATATATTTAAAGTGTGTGTGTGTATATGCCTCCATTTTTATATACACATAAGCATCTGAGTATATTTACATGTGTATACGGAAATGTTACACAGCTCTAGTTCCCCTAAAATACATTACTTTGATATACCCTAGTAAGAATGAAGGCTGTTCCTGCTAAGAAAGCCAGGGGCTTAGCAATACTGCCTACAAAATAGTCATCAATTTAAATCAAAAGAACAGAGCATCATTACACATGGTAATTCTCCCTCATTTTTTTCGGGAAGAAGTTCATTCAGTGTTTGCAGCTCTGAGTCTCTGACATCTTCCTCTACTCAGTTCTTCACAGCCAGCAGTCAATCCCCACCATGTAGATATTTCAGCTGGGGCAGTCTTCTTTCAAGCTGTTCATTGTCCTCATCAGAGCTACTATGCATGAAGGAGAAGAAAAACAAAAATTATTCTTGCTTACGAATGTTTTACTCTTCCAGAACACAACTGTAAAACAAAACCAACAGGATAACACAAAAAGTGTTTAGATGCCTTCAGTAACACTGAATCAGCTTGTACCCAAAGTAATATCTCCTATTCAGGACAAAATAAAGCATATGATTAAGCACAGTCTTCCGCTTGCAGTAAACACATTGCAACATAGCAAAGGAAAGAAGGAGGAACAGACAACGAGCAAGACCGTATTGTGCTTCGTATTGTGCTATAAAGGGTTACTTGCCAATTTAGCAATAACCATCTTAAGTTCTGCTTATTTTCCTGTCCACAATCGTTTTGTAAAAACAAACGGAACAAGCTAAAAATCTACTCCAATATAGCTTAAAATTAATAAAGCAAATGTTCTGTGTTTAAGCTTTCAAGTGCTGTTAAAAGGATTTCAGAGGGGCAAATGCACAAATGTGTGATGAATATGATACACATCATTCAACATAACTCCTCCCTCGTGTCTTCCCTAAAAAGATAGCTTAAGAGCTGGACTCTTCTTCCCTGGAAATCCAGCAAAGTTTACTCAGGGGTAGGTAAATCACAAATCAGTAAACCGAAACCTAACCTCTGTTTTTCAATTCAGTATTTCAATTTAGAACATCAGGTTGCACAGAACATTACAAACTGCACAGAACATTACAAACATTACAGAAAACTAGCTTAAAGCATACATGACAGCTCCGCGTCGGCTTCGATTCCTGAGTTTTACTGGAGGTTCATCTTCGCTGTCTGAATACACATATATGAACTCCAGCCCTCTCTCAGGGTCAAAACCAGTTCGTGGCCTTGCACTTGGGAGTTCAGGAGATCCTTCAAAGACTGAGTACCCTGTGCAAACCATTTCCACAGAAGAAAAAATAGGAGACAATGACTTAGGACTTCAATGATTTCTCTGTACAGAGAGCAGCAGATAGCTATGATTTCTTCTTCATACACAGCAACCATTTAAACGGAACTCACACCCGTGAGGCATGGAAAATACCTGCGAGCTGTATTCCTTAAAGTGGCAACTTACCTGGCAAAAGATCCTCAGCCGTCTTACATCAAACCAGTTTTATACCACAAAGTTTAAGAGATCATGTCTTTTAGGTTAATAACTAGTTATAAAGACATTTTTATTTTCGGAAAAATGACTAATGAGCAAAATCCTCTGAAGTACTTGCAGGCTGATCAGGACATGGATAGAAACATAGTGGTGTTCCTGACGGCTGATTGATGATTTGCTTGTCTTGATAGCTTTTCAGAAAGGGAACACTGGTGTTACACTGCAGAAAATTAGGAAGCTACACTGAGGAAGCTGACAGGTCAGTTGGAACTCCCATAGAGATACAATCTATTAGGCCGGTCTTTTCCACGCTATGCTCCAGATGATTCTTAAGAAGGAAACTTAGCATATGGAAGGATGCCTTGTGCTATATCTGAAGCATCAGGATATACAAAATCTATACATAATCAGGATATGTCACTGTGAAGACATCTCCCGAATCACATACTATCTTCCATGACACTTGGAAAATTGACCCCCACATGTGCATTAGCATGTCTTAACTTAATCAGGATATGTCACTGTGAAGACATCTCCCGAATCACATACTATCTTCCATGACACTTGGAAAATTGACCCCCACATGTGCATTAGCATGTCTTAACTTTTCAGTTCTGAACATGCTTGTAAAATAAAAAGCATAAGCAGCCAGTCTATTCATGTAATTCCTGAATTAGTCATGAATATTGCATGACTAAGTCCCCCAATGTCAGCTAAACCCAAAACCAGCTCTATGCACATTATCTAGCTGGGGAAAACACGACCACACGTAGCCTGACCTAGTGCAGCAGTCCCACACATTCAAGACTTCATTCCTTTCTACCAGCAAGTTCTACTTTTTTACAGGAAGTGCTGGAACGAAACAATAGTTGGTAAACTCAGGAATTTTGTTTAGGACCAGGCAAATTATGGACCCTGGAGGCATATCACAGAATAAGGAATGCATGGAGCAGAGAACATGACGGCTGCAGAGAGCATTTTCTGTATGACAGTTATCTGGAAGAAAATAAGTCACTGTGGAGGCATTTGATGGAAACAAAGATAAATCCTAAAGAAACAAGCTATTTCCTGACATGGGAGGCTACCAGGTGATACTGGCTTTAAAAGAGAAGGGTACCCAAGAAACTCAAATATATGGCACCAAATGCTACATAGTGCACTATGAAAAGGAAAAAAAGAACTTGAAAACAGAGCATAACACTAGTTACAGGGACGGGACTGAATGTAACTCAAATTTCGTTAATATCCATGAGGAAATGTAAACAAGTGT
>NW_010395805.1:0-8655 GCF_000710305.1 Buceros rhinoceros silvestris | reverse complement strand
AAGATATTCTGTCATTTGTGATTACTCAGTAAAAGTGTCAGAGGGCTGTGTAAAGTCGGTTACAGATTACTCCAAAGAAAATGAGTCAAAGATTACAGAATCCAATCAATAAATGTCAAAACCTAAGAATCAGTTTGAAATGAGGTAAATAAAATTAATTACCGACTTCATTAATTCAGGTGATTTTAGGAGGATCATCTCTATGGCAATGCATCGTTTTTATGATAAACAGACTGGATGGAAACACAATGTTTTGACTACTCTGTATTGGCTGTTCTGGTAGTGGCTGATGCCAGTTTGTGGCTTCAGATTGATATGTAGACCAACAGCCAAGCAATTAATAATTCTGTGTTAGGTCTCTCTCACTTGCATTTAATCCAAGGCCATTAAAAAAAACCACATAAGCAGCAGTTTTGAGGCAAAAGAAGTTAGTACCAAAGTTTTTTTGCCACGCTGTACACTGAGTTTTCAAAGCGCTGGCAGCAGCATGACAGGGGGAACAGAGATGCGTATTGAAGAGTGGTGTGGTTGATGTGAAATACTAGCTGAATAACTGGCATATGGTTGAGACATCTTGTGTGTTGGTTTAGAATTTTCTAGTTACCTTGAGTGCCTGTTTATTCTTTTGTTTACTGCCTTAAATCACACCTTGTCAAAAGCACAGGATGCTAACCTTGTATGCTTGTCGTTTGGGGATAAATCTTGTTGTTTAACAAGAAAACCGGTTTTGATGGTCCATCCATGGAGACTGATGGAGAGTCTATCTGTCATTCTGGAACCTTCTGTCTTCTATCTGAATGTCAGCCCATTGTTCATCTTTTTTGCTAGATTCATTCCCAAAGGAAAACCCTGGCATTCCTACACCCACACAATCTGAAGCAAAAGAAGCAGGAAAGAATGGGCGCAGAGCAGTAGACCCAAGAGTCTCATCCCATCACCTGATTATGTTAGAAACCCCCCCTCCTCACATCTTAAATGTTATTCTGCAGCCAAAATGATACTTCTCCTCCTCCACACCATCTGCAATCTCTCAGATTCAGGCTGTTTTGAGTTACAGAAATCTGAATTAACTATCTCCACTAGTACTTGTTTTGAGCCCTTTAAATTATGACAAAATTTCTCACTTTTGCAACGAAAAATGATAAAAAGAAGCACAAAAAGTTGGCTTTCAAGATATCAGAGAAAGTGAGCAAATACTCTGCTAGAATTCTGGGTGGATGAAATAGAAGTTGTAAATTCACTGGAGTAGTGAACGTTTTTGTAGGAATTTTTCTTACAGCCCATATATTTTACTTTTGACTCTTTCGATTCTGGCTAGTGAAAGTAAACAAGAGGTTATTAAGTCCTTTGCCCAGATGTGGTATAATATTAATTTGATGTAATCTGTTGTGTGAACTATCAGCACTAGGTACCTGGACGCATGCACGTTCCTGTTATAACAAACCAAAACACCATAAGGCGGCTTACCTTACTTCCACCGAGGGCTGCTCTCCTTGCATTTACTGTGAAGTAAGACCACTGCGACGCAGTCTGGTCTGCTCCTTAATGCTACACATTTTAATGAATTTAATATAATTTTTGTTTGTTGGTTGGTTTTCTTGGGGTTTTGTTTGTTTGTTTGTCTGATCGATTTGTTATTATTCATAGAGGTTTAAGCCGGCTGGCCTGAGTGTGGCTTCTGTTTGGGTGTTGCAGTACTACCCGGGGCTGCCAGGGCTGGTTGTGTCCTTGGGGAACCCTCTCTTTCCTTCCCTCCACATCCACTGTCAAAGCCCCCACAAACACAGATGTTGAGCTGAACGCCTGTCATTACATTTTAACATATATTTATAGATACACACAAAAATGAGACATAATTCAAATTTCATGAAACCATAGGTCACACTGTGGAATTTCTCTTTGAAAATTTTGAAATTTTTTTTTTCTAAAAAAACCCCATAAAAATAAGTCTTCTTAAAAAGGTTTTAACTTACCCAGTTCCAGTTATCACCTTGTACTGGTAAAATATTTTGTAGTATTATCAAAGGACCAGCATGCAGTTTAAGAACCTTGCACAGGCATCCTTCTGTACTACTGAAAGTGCATAAAGTCATGACTAGCCAGATAACAGAACACACATCTAATCTGGGACCATATGTGGCAGAGATTTGAACATAACAAGGAAATTGAGTTTTAAACAAAACGAGGGTGCCCATGACAGTAGCTAACATGAGCCAAGTAGAATATTAATAAACAGAAGTGAATTTTATATTGGCAGTGCTACCTATCACTCACAACTTGAAATTAATGTTTGTTTTCCCACTACTGAGTGTTAAAAGATGCTTTTAGACCTTTATGCAGACAATGGTAATCTTTAAAACTTCTCATAGGCCCTGTTAAAGATGTATCAAGAAGCAGAGAAACTTTCTGTCCAAGCAGATGTAACTATTCAGCCTAGACTCTAGTCCAGGAAGGAAAAAAACTATGAAAATTTCCCCTAAGAAATGCTGAGTTAGAAACTCCTTTATTTAGAAAGAAGGACCGAGGAAAAGATACTAATATGACATAGGGCCCTCTATAATTCTCTGTAAGTTGCACTTCTATGTATAATGATCCGTGGTAAAGGGAAATTAAGGATGTATATAATATTGTTTATTTTACTAAAGTAATATCTTAAAAATTTAACTGATCTCTATGATACTTGTAGTGTTTGCACGAAAAGGTAACTAGCAAATAGCTAGGTAGAGGCAAAACCCGAATGTCATAAGCCATAGTATGCACCGGAAAGGTACCAAAGACTAAGCAGAAGCCTGATGTATTACAAATTTCTTCATAAACACAGCAAATAAGCTCTAGTTTCTCTGATAGATGCCACAATATGCTACTAGCCTAATTAATCACTCTAATATAAGAGAATAACTTTATTCATATCTGGTTCAGCTGCCAAAAATATGACTGGTAAATGCTGAAGATTTTTGACAACTGAGAAAATATTCTGCCTGCTAACAGGAAGATCTGATTCATTTCAGTCTTTGCAAAAAATTTTCACTTTTTTTTATGGAAGCGAAGACTAGTTGTAGCATCAGTTGCACGGGGTACTCAATGACAGTCATAGCTGGAGTTCTTGATCACATTGCTGTTGGTCTTTAACCCTTTCCTCTTGCCACCATCTACGGTACACTGTGATACAGATTAGTCCCAACAAATTAGTGTCAAGGCTTCAGATTCATGTTTGTGGGTACAAAAGTGTGTACGTGTGGTTTAGGTACCGAATGGACTGCAGCGTTACAATGACAGTCATTGCTGTGGAACTGAAGCACAGCGTGGAAGATGCTGTAACTCTTGACGTATTTTCATCTGTGACAGTACACACATACACAAGTAAATATGTATTGCACAGATATAGCAAGCATAGCACTTTTTCAGTACTATATGTTACAGTCAGTGCTTAAAACACACGGTTGCTTAATCAACTGAATCAGAACACGTTGCTGAATGTGTCATTGGCCAGGTACTCTTGCCAGTGGAAGAGCTGGACCCTGAAGTTCAATTCTCTCTCTCTCTTTCAGTTTCAGTAAAGATTTCACACTCCAGGGTGTTAATCACTGAATAATTGTTTTCTTCTGCAGGCTTGATGCTTCTCTTGTTTATACCACTCAAGTGTGTCTGATGTTTTCTTGGGGCAGCTAGGCATCTGCTGCTGAAATATCCAGTATTTCAGAGGCTCGTGACAAAAAACCAGTGTTTGTGGGTAAGCTGCATTTAACACAGCTGCAGAGTATTAGGCAATGTGACAGCGTGTGAAAATACTGATTTGGAGCAGTGAAGCACCTGATTCCTCCTAAGTATTTTTACCCTTGTTACCAGATTATTTTTCTATTTCTGTCACGCTCTCAGTTGCTGTTTGCTCTGCCTATTTGTGTCCACTTAACACAGGCTTAGTCAGCACAGGCCTTGTCACTACAGGTTGTACTCAGATCGGCAGCCCCAGGCTTTGGCATGACTGGCCTTGATCACCGGCACATGATTTCAGTCTGCAGGAGCTCTCATGAGATTACATAAACATGGAGCTTCCTGATAAATCAGACTGCCAACCCAGACTCTCACTCGTATTTGGAGATTGAGTTACCACACTGTCACACAGTATGGTGATATTGACTGGCTGCGTAGAAGCAGCCAGGGAGAAAACCTGAAAGACTGTTCTAACATTCATATCTTCCCATCCCACACTCCTTCAAAATGCTGGGTAGAGAGGCAAAGTGTTGGAAAAATAATCTCTACAGTAGCTGAGGTACAAATCTTTGCATTTAGCAAAAATGGTACCTTGCAGTCCAACATTCTGACCTGTAGTGAAATAAAGAATTATTTGCATCAGTAGAAATACTTTGCAGTGTACAAGATGTCTATAAGACTAAAAAAAAAATCCATCAAATTGAATTCTTAAGGACAAGATGGCATGATGATATCAGCATCATACAAGTTAAGCCAAAATAAACTAAGTGGCTATATCATCAGCAATACAGATATTATGTAAGAGAAGTCCCAGAAATATAACCGCATTAATTATATTAAAACAATACATTAATACAGTAACAGTTTAATATTAATATATACTAACGAAATAATGTATTTATATTAATAATTTTTATATCAAGATAAGAATACATTAGTAACAATCTGAAATACAGGAAAACATCTGAAAATGAAACATGCAAAAAAAGCTTTTGTTGACTGGAGAAATGATAAAGAAAACTGAAATGTGTTAATTTCATGCTCTCGCTATTTTCTGACGATTATGTTCTCCATAATGACTACCAGTTCCCAACAGCTCTTATAATATTCCAGAGTCCAGAAGCAAGTCTAAGTAGACTGGATTTCTCTGTCATCGTTTTGTGGTTCATTAGATTTTTATATGCTGTAGTAGCCAACGAGGAAGCACTGGAAACTCTTCCAGGACTTATATCCACGATCCATTAGTTTTAAGGCCATCTTTCAGCCTCATGCTTACTTGTAAAAAAAAAAAAAAATCCTTATTCTTTGCAAAGTAATGAAAGAAAACCCCTCTCATTTTTACAAGCTTGTAATTTCTTCCAACGTTGTATTCTCTTCTCTCCTGAAAGGTACAGAAAATTGTGGATGCCTGGAATTCTACAGGTCTAGGTTGTGGCCTTAAATATATTGGGCATTCATGTAACCGAGAAGTCATTACGAAACTATCAAACACAAACTTATATCCAGAAACATGAGTGGCATTATAAAAGTCACTATTGTTGAAATACAGATAACAATATTACAACTTACTGAGAAAACGTTTGCATTCGAGAAAATGATTGTCTGTGAGCAGTATATGCACATTAGAAAGGCAACAAATGACTCTTCTTCAGTAAGCCACCACTTTGTGTCACATCCTGTAGCTACCTGTTCATAACTAAAAATAGTGAGCAATCAGCTGTCTATGACAAAATTAAACAGCTATCTGCAATGGCTGATCGTATTTTTCAAACATCTAATAGGGCTTGCAGTTAAGACAATATACAGTTAATTTTGTGTCCATTCAGGTTTTGTCTGTATGGTCATGACTCGCTATCATTTTTTTTCCTGTGGCTTATATACAGTTGCAGTTTTAAGGTCTTGATTAATGAAAAATGTTCAAATGAAATATATTCACATAAAACATAACTTCATAGCAATAATTACTTTCAGAAACCGGAAAAGTCATTTTCCATAAAGTGGAAAAGGCAGTTAATTTTCTGGAAATAGATGAAAATAAAATTTTGATTGTATTGGTTAATTGTACAATAAAATACAACATGGGTTCAAAGAAAATGTCTCGTAAAACTTGCAAAATTTCTGTGTTGTTTTGTATAAAACTAGTCAAGAACATTCTGGGAAGATTAATCTGAACTGAAGAAATGCAGAGAAGAACTGCAGGATAATAAGGAAAACGGCAAAATTTTCATGACAGGTTACAAATACTTCCAGTGGTTTCTTTTGGCACAATAAAGAAAAAAATAACATGATTTATCTCTGTATAGTTAACTCCAATTTTCAGGTAATGGAAAAAAATTAGTAACCTAGATTGCAAGGTGTACAAGAAACTGCAGTGGATAGAGAAGTAAATAGCTCCACACAGATTCAGCTAAACTTTAGCAGAAATTATTAGTTCTGGCTCAAATCTGGCTCTGCCAAGCTGTGGTTAACTCCTAGGAATTCACCTAGTCCCGGGTTGTCCTGCTTACCATTGTCTGGAGACACCTCTGGCCCAAAATGCTGATTAGCTCAGGCTGTGGTCACAAGAAGATGGTTATGTTAGTTTTTGAGTCACTTTGGTTTTGGATGCAGAGCAGTCACCTGTGAGTAGCTGGACTGGTGTTAGAATGAACTCTGGATCTAAGTCTCTCAGGGTCGGAAAAACCAGTTTCCCCACCCCTCATCCCCCAGCTCCTAAGTATTGACAAGTCTACTACTATTTGTAAAAAACGAGTTTGAATGGAAATAACCATTCTGAGGTCACCCTTTTCCAGGCCTTTTGCATTTGCTCTGGTACAAGAAAACCTGCACAAACATTTCCCTTTATTCTAGGGAAAATTTTGAAGAAAACAGGCAGCAAATATGAAGGCTTTTATCTTCCTGAGTTCTCCACTGCAGCCCAGGTACCAGAATAAAAGCTCTGAAGAACAGCAATTACACCACACAAAATGCATGAACAGCATTTTGTTGCCACTAAAATTCACCTGTTTTATTTCTGCAAGCATAATTGTTTTAAGTGGTTTTATCTTTATGAAAAATATAATCTTTATATTTATATAGAAGATGGTTACTTAAAAATTACACAGTACTGAAATACTTAAATGAAGGAATTCAATGTTTTGACACTTGCCTCACTGTCTATTCTGTCACATAAGCAAAACACAGTCCCAATGATCAGGCAGATTTTTTTTCTGTCTAGGTGGTACACTTTTCTCATAGCTAATCATGTCAGAAATGTTTCATGATAACTTGAGCATAATCAGCAACTGTTATTTCCATTTTGTTTAATGCATGTGATTCTGAAACAGTGGTATAATGAATCCATGAAGATGCTCTCTTCATCAAGTCAATTATGAGAATACGTAAGAACCCTCACAGATACTAAGAGGTTGTGCATCACAAAGTGCTCTAAATTCATCTTTGCATCCACGCAGTGAAGATAATTCTGTTGGCAGGTTAGAATAACTTCCTTTTGATATTTTCCCTCACAAACGCATGAAAAATTTTCCCCTTTACTCTAGTTCACCTTTTTAACTGAGTGCCTTGAAAATATATAAAACCCAACCCTATAAACCCCAACACACAACCCCCAACTTTTCACAGGATTAATTAGCATACAGTGTAATAGGCTTCTGCTTCTTTTGAAGCTTCATTTGAAGATTTGTCTCTCACTGCCAGTGTACAGTGTTACAAACCTTATTCATTCATAGATGTTTTGGCCATTTTGTCAGGAAATATTTTTCTGATGATACCACAGTATTGCTCATTTGAACCCCCTCGTGCTCTACTGATGGCTCTGACACACTTACTGAACGCACTTTAATTGGTTCAGACTCTTTGCACAGCGATTTTTGAACATCGGAAGCCACAGTATGAGGTTATACTAGTTCCCAGCTCTGAAATCATCCTGAATCTGTATTTTAAAATTGTGCTACAAATCTTACTCTCTTTCACGGACACCCCCTTGCCGTGGGGAAGGAGCTTGCGTGCCCTTGTGAGGTTGAGAGCTGTGCTGGTTGTGGCACGTGCCTCCGGTGGGGTCTCCCAAGCCAGACAGGTCTCAACTGAAGGGTCAGACAAAGTGTGTCCACGGGCAGGATGGGCTCACTAGCCTTCGGGCAGCCATCCTAGGAGAAGGACAACTCTGACTCCAGACCCGGGCAGATGGAGCTCGTTTAGCCCTGTAAGGCTCCATCTAAGAGAAGGACACTCTAACCAAACCTACAACCCGAGGACTTCGCTGTCACCGTCCAAGCTCGCTAGGCCCTGGCAGATGAACCTCAGGTGTAAAGGGTGGAGCCAGTTCCGCGCACGCTGGTGCCTCACCTAAAAAATCCACCGCGCAGCCCCGAAGGGTGCACTCACGTTTGCAAGTTACAGTAAATATGGGGAAAACCCCTCCTGAATCTTCGTTCACGAAGCCAAGCCATGATTATGATGATGATGACAAATCTTACTAAAGTGAAGTAAAATAAGAAAAGAGGCAAGGATTTGGAATTGGGCTTTGAATGTATTTTCATTGCCAATGTCAGAAAACTTATTACATTATGAAATGTGGAAAGGCATTGAAGATTAAATATTTTGAGATTTAAGATGACACAGGTCAGACAATGCCTATGTCTATGAAAATACCAGGTGGGTAACGTGCAACTTAAAGGGTAAATTTCTGTGCATCTTCTAGGTGCACAAATGACTTTTCTTTAAGAGAAATTGCATTTCTGTCTTCTGGATAAATTCACAGAAACTTGTGATGTTTTGTGCAGCATATGACTTTGAAAAACTTTGCCAAATATGAGCTACCCAAAAATAAATTGGGAAATGATTTTTCCTTGGTGTAGAGGCAAACCAATAACTCTGTTCGACCAGAGCTGTTTCTAGGCAAGACCAGTGTTGTGGAACACTTGGGGGCAGCATAGGCGGCCGGAA
>NW_010395804.1:120101-131468 GCF_000710305.1 Buceros rhinoceros silvestris | reverse complement strand
TTTACATCATACTGCTTATGCGTGCCGGGCAGACATTCCCAGTATCAGACGTTTATAGACTTGTAGAGGCCACTTTGGTCTAATTTTATAGTATATCTGCAGAAGGAAAAGTGAGGTGAAAGGAGTTCAGTGGGGCTCAAGAACACTGGGATCTGTTCCTCACTTGATATACAGATAAACCAGATCATTCGGTTCGTTTATTTTTTTGAGTATCTTGTTAAAATTGGAATAATGACATTTATATACGTGGGATCACAGCAGGCCAGAGCTGACTGCTGCAGCAGTGAGCATCAGCATCACAACTTTAAGCTCACTACCACTGGTATCTAGGCAAGAGAATTCAGCCCAGGCTTTCACACGAGTATGGTCCAAGACACCCACAAGACTGGGAAGGCCCGGATGCCGGTGCCTGCCGACTGTGCCGGCTGCTGGCAGGGTGTGTACAGGTGGCTGGCTGTGCCACAGGCAGTGCTGCGGCTATGGCACTGGCTCACTTGTGTGCCTTGCCTGACTCTGTGGTGCTGTGGGCAGCCTGGAGGACAGCATAGCCCAGAATCTCTTGGTGCTCCTTCTAAGAGAAGCAAGAACCATTTCTTAAAACTGTCTGCATTTTCTTAGTTATCCCTTTCTCAAAAGAAAGAGGATTATTTTGAAGAGGTAGGAGTTGCTGCAATGAATTGACGACGGTGACCCAGCTAGCCTGGTAGTTTGTCTGGCAGGGACCCACCAGGCATCTAGGACAACAAAGCAGGCAGCAGCACAGAAGGCCAACGGTGGTAATCTTCCACCAAGAGAAAAACCATTCCTGATCCCCCATATTATGTGGAATATGATTTATACTTCCTCCAAAACTCCTGGAGTTTGTGCTTATGATGTACTTTTAACCCGTTAAAGTGCCTAATCTCCCTTTGAATCTACACTTCAATTCTCTTCTCTGCTTGGATTACAGCCTGTGACAATGAGTTTCCCTGACTAATTATTCATTGTGTGAAAAACATTATTTGAAAGGTTTTGAATTACCAAAATTTCTGTTTGGTGAATATCCTCTAAATCTCTGATAAGAATGTTCTATCTTTTCTGAATCAATTCTACAGGACTTTGGAAGGATACCCCTGTGCTGTACAAACTTCGCAGTACTATGTTTTCTTTTAGAGCCTTAGTGTTGAAATGGAAAGTTAAAAAAAAAGAAAGTAGTATTTTTCCTGCCATGGCCAATGCTTGCTCAAAGTACAAGAAAAAGGAAACTTTTTTCACATAAAATCTAATTTTTTCCTCTGGTGTAGCTGCTTGCCTTCTTTTTCAGTCAACCTATGCGTGGTACAGACATATACAAATGGATATGAAGAAATTTCTATTTCTTCTGATGAGGTTGGTGCCATGTTTTGGCAACTAACACTGAAGATTCAAATGATGGGAATAACTAGTTTTGATTGATTCGCATAGTTCTATAATCCTAAATTATGAAACTTCAGAGACTGAAGATACACTTGAACATAATATTGGAGTATTACCTGTTGACCTTCTATCTTGCCTTAACTGTTGGCTTCTTTAATGCTATATTTATTCTCTGGTTCAAGTATATGCCCACATTCTTGAATGCTGAATCAGTTTCTTAAGAAGAAGACACATTTTCAGAGTTGGAATCAAGTCAGTGTGACTAGAAGTGCTTGAATATACACTGCATTTAGATTTCATCTGGGTTTGCTTCTCACGCACGTTCCTTTCCTTACAGGTTTCTAGCTTGTTCAGTCACATGAATTGGATATTTTCAGTAGCTGCTTGGAGAACAGTGTGACTTCGATGGGCTGCAGCAGATCTGAGGTTTAGATTCAAGAACCTCTCAGTGTGTTTGCTTGCTAAAGACAAGGAGCAAAAGAGCAGGGATTAATTAATTCAACAGTGACTATAAGCACATTTTATTCTCTGCCCATAGTCACTCAATTCGTTCAGAAACCACAGAAGCAGGAATTTCTGGTGTGAAAAGCTGTGACAGGTCCCCTAGGTCTCTTCTGTGCCAATAGAAATGAGAAAAGTTGACGTTTGCATGAGAGTTTCCGGTACTGGCTACCACATACATTTCAAAGTTAAATAAGCACAGAGTTTTTTTCTGCTGCAGAAGCTGACTTTGAATGTCCTTAAAGTCTGCTATTACGCATTTTGGCAAGCAAGTAGAGGAATGAGCCAGATGCATCAATTTGGTTGTACAGGGAGGTTTCTAGTAAACTTCTGCACGATGGGGTAGTGACAGTGTTCTTGCTAAAGCCACATGCTTTTTTTAAAAATAGTGCTATTGATTTTATTAGTGCATGTATCAAATGTTAGCACATTCATTAGAGCAGCAGCCTTCCAAACACTGCTGTAGAACAACCAGCAGGCCTGGAGTCGATATCCATCTGAGTGCTGGCTCGCTCTCAAAGGGCAACTTAAAATTAGGGCATCGACTTTTCATGTTATAGAGGAAAGATTTTAAAGGGAGTATTTATCACATAAAGTTAGGCAATATTTATCAAACACAGCTGGGCTGCAACCCTGTACAGCACTAGCAAAACTACATGATACATGTTTATACATATATATTGATGTTTAGAGTAACACCTAGTATAGAGACATGAAAATAAAGAGGAAGACATTTATCTAAGGAAACTTGCAGTTCTAAACTCCCATGTGAGTATATATTGAAACGTCATAGAGTATGAATGTAATGTATTACAGTAATTAAATAGATGCTGTGTCTCTGTCCTTATAATATCATTTTTGTACAGTGCTCTGAATAAGGTAGCATGTTAGGACAAATAAATCTTTTGCTGGCAACAGGTTTATAGCAATGAAATACAGTCCATTGGGTCTGTTGAAAAAGAACTAAGGTAACATAGTAAAATCAACTTTTTTTCCTCTCTCTTCTTGTAAGGAGAGATGAGAGAAAAAGAGTGAAGGTCATTCCACTTCTCACAGTTTTACTATGAATTTGTGACTTACCTGCTTTCATTTTTCTCCTTTTCTGTCTGCTATGCAAACCTTCAAACTTTCACAGTCCCTGAGAAAAGGCACTTCAGAATGGGTTCAATACCTGCTGTGCTCCTCTGTATTCTTAATGTAAACCCGTGAGGGTGATTCACGAATCTGAAGATCAAATGTTTCCTCAATCAGGGCACCGCTTGTATCCTCCACTAAACTGATTAGGTTTATCTAATGTATCTGTGGGTTTTAATTGGTTGGTTGGTTGGCTGGTTGGTTGGTTTCTTTGGCAGGATTTCTTTTAACACAGATAGGGTCAATTACCCAGTTCACCAAGTTGCTCTACTGACAAACACCTACCTGGAACGGTGTGGATGGGGAGAAAAGCAGGTGGAGATGTCTGGTGAGACATTGCTTTAGCTGCCAGGGAAAATGGCCGTAGGAACAAAGCCAGAACACCTCCTGAAGTACCTGGTTTCTCTTTCTTATTTAAGAGGGACACAAGAACTTCAGAGTCCCCAACTTAAGCATTTTAGTTAGGTGGAAGAGAATAGGCGTTTCCGGAGTTTTATACAAATTTTAGCTGTGTTGATTCACCCTTCAGAGATGCCTCCTTTGCTGCTGTGACTGCAGATGGACACTTTGGTGAAGTGCCTGGTGCCAGGGGGTACCACTGTGTCCGCAGTGGTGGCTTCCAGCTGGCCCAGGTGCAATGTACCCAAGCTGGGACTGCTGCTGAAGGCATTGAACTGCATTTCCCCTCCTTTCTATATTTTCCTTACTTTCTCTTTTGTAATACAAAGTGGCAGTCTAAGAGGATGATTTCATTGCTCTTATTGTTTACGGGTCCTGTTAATTTTTAACCTGCTTGCCACTGTGACCTGTTTGGTGAGGTCTGGGTTTTGCAAACTTCTCTTAAATCTCAGCTGTGACACACTGAAAAGTGTTTTTGTGGAGTTACTGTGTAGCAAGCAGTAAGAGTGCACAAATGTCCTGAGAAACTCTATGTTTGGAATGGAAAAAGAGGGGTAGAAAATGAGTGGAAACAAAAGGTAGAAAAGACGTGTCTGGATTATTCTCTCCGCTCCGCTGTCCTTCTAGTTGGTACTGGATGCCTCTTTCCAGTGTATAACTTTGAACCAAGTTCAAGTGTGCCTAATGATGAGGCTTCCCTTATTATATTTTATTTCATGCTGAATGCATTATTACTGCAAATGAATTTTTCAAGATGCATATCCCAAAGATCTTTATTTTCTGCTCCAAAAAGAGAAACCATGTCTTTGGGCAGTCAGCCTGTGCAAAGCGTAGTTTCAGCAGTTTCATTGTTCCCCACAGATTGACATCTCTGAAGTCCCTCTGAACTCCTGAGTTTCCCCCTACTATTAACACTAACCAAAGTTGAGGGGTCACCCAGGAATCCTTATCATTATGTTACATTGCATTTCTGTTGTCATTTACTTTGATGTAAGTTGAGCAATAATTTTAAACTTTTCTTGCCTTAACATCAGGACAGGATTTCATCTGGAGCTGAGTCTCTCTAAAATAAATCCAGACAAAGTAATCAACAGAATGAGGGAGTGAAGCATTGAGCATAAATTATAGGGGGCACAGGCGGTTTCTGAGTCTTTCTTGTTCTTATATCACCAAAAAGCACTATTGTAACTAGTGAAATCAATTCTTGACTTCTTTTCCACTTAAACCACCATTTCAGAGGGTAGTTTAATCTCTTAGAGCCGTAATTCACAGGTGGCAGCAGATAAAGGGTGAATTTAAAACATCCGTTTGAGAAACTTGACCCTGGGCAGAAAAGTTGAGTTCCTAAACTATGAAGTGTCCAAAATATGGACTCATATCTCTGTCTGATTTTATGAAATGAGACTACTGTTCTTTACCATGCTTGTAAAATACATGGTAATACAAAAAAAGCTGCCATGGATGTGTCTAGTATTCAAAAAGACTTATTTAGCTAACCCTTCTTCTTCTTAACCTTCTCCTCCCTTCAGTTTTGGGCATGTTGTAGCTACTGGTGACCCAGCTAGGACCTGCCAGGTGAATTGCATGGCAAGCTCTGGGAAACACCAAGTGTAGACACTGCTTGGAAATTAACCAAGTTGCCAAGCTCAGATGATTCATAAGAAGTTAGCTTTTTATGTCTTTTTTAGTTTTTCATTTCAAAACAATCAAATCCTTTTGGAGCATGAGAAACAAACGCTGCAGCTTTAGTTAATCCCTTGAAAATTTCCCTTTGGTGATACCTTCCTGTAAGTAAAACACAGCCCCTAAAACTCCTTTCCAGAAGAAAAATGTTCTTAGATGGCCATGGAGATACTACCAAAAAAGGTTTTTTGGAAACATTTGCAGGCAAAAAACCTCAGCGCATGTCCTTGCTGCTCTGGATGCTTGACAATTCCAGTGTGGAAGGAGGGCAAAATCCCGTTTTGCCCGTGCCACTCCCAGCCACCCTCAGCCTACACCCACGGCAGAACCTGGGCCCATTTTCAGGCTGAGTGTAACGTGTCCCCAGCTGGCACGGCTCTGCTGAGGGCCACAGTTCACTCTCTGCCTTCTGTATAGATGCACCTGTCAGGGAAGATGAAAAGACCACGCCCCCCAGGAATGGATGAGGTATGAGGCTAAAGCAGAAGGGACGATAGAAAACTGCTTAGAAATCAAGAGGATTTCTGTATGTTATGAACTTGATTCATTAAATTAACCCCAGGTTTTATTTTTCATTGAAAAGTGGGCTCCTTCCTGACTAGAAAATTATCTATTTGAAGTCTGAATGACTTTGAGATTAAACTAAAAATAAGATTTCTTCATTTTAAAATTCCGTTTTAATTGAATGTTGCAGCCCTTTGGAATTTAAAGAAACCGAAACTCTCTGAAGCCAAATGGCAGACATATTATTTGGAATTTGATGACGAATTTGTCCTTAATTTTATCCAATTACATTAAGAAGTCTTTTTGTTACAAAGCATTAAAAAGCATTACTAAGGCCAGAGAGGTGCTAGCTAATTTTTTTTTCTGTCATGCAGAACCCCGTACAGAATTGTGTGGGCTTAAATAAAATGTATCCTGATAGTTTACCTTAAAACTCTCTGTCCTTTTCCTCAGTTCAGCTGAATCCTATGAAATAGATACGCAGCTTGGAGAAGTTCTTCACACCCCCACAAATGCTAAAAATGGCCCTGATACAACGTGTATTTATGTAACAAAATCATCTGCATTAATATCTTCCTTTCCTTTCTGCAAGAAGCACAGGAGGGACACAGGCTTGACACATTTTCATGTATTCCCTTCCATTCTTCTCCTCGCATTTGGGGCAGCAGGGACAAGCTGTGTTTTCCCTTAAAAAGCTGGCCACTGAATAAGCAGGAATACGACGTGACTATTAATAGGGTGTTCGGCTGCAAACGTGCAGCCTAAGCTTTTGGGCTCTCTCACTTTGAATATTCAGTACCTTATTATGGATCATGACTTCTTGGTAACAAGAGTTCTAGTCACTGATGTTATCGTGATCTTCCAAAATAAAGAGGGCATTAAACCCAAAACATTTCCTCTACTTTTACTGAAAAGCCAGGAGACTGGCTGGCTGATGGGATCAAGTGTGACGTATTGAGCCTTTCACCTCTTGTTCACATCTGGCAGTATGAAAAGAAAAACATCCCTACTCAGCAGCTGATGCTGTCCCATTTGTCACAACCATGGTCAGGTGGACTTCTGTTCTCAAGGTCACAGCCTGTCCCCAGGCACTGGGCAGGTCTGCAGCCTCAGAAGAGGGCTCAGGTGCTGCTTGAGGAGAGGGGGCTTTATCTTGGCCTCCCAGGGCTGGCTTCCCAGACGGAGAAGGAGGCATGTTGTCAGGAAGGGGAAGAAGAATGAATTATAGCTACTGCTGCTGCCGATAGGGTCAAAGAAAGTCTTGGTAACCCTACCATGTTTAGCATCACCAAAATACCTGGGAAAATCTTCAGCCAACAAGCTTCCCTGGTTTTCATACAGAGATTTAGGTACCAGCTCCACCATTCCGCTATGGATGATAGCGGATTGATGGCCAAAGATGCTGCAGCCACCACCAGGATGGCTCCCAGCTGCAAACTGGCTCTTTGGTGGCATGTGTTATTCTCAACGGGCTGTCCTGAAGAATGACCTCTTAAGCCTGTTAAACCAACACTTGCTGCCCCAACCTGCTGCCTGTTGTGGAAATGAATCCTGACCAGCAGTAAGAATCAAACCAATATTCTCAGCAGCAGCTGTAAACTCGATAAGCTCCCCGTCCTCCTTTCTCTCTCCCATCCCATCTCTCCCTTTGGTGTTGGAACGAAGGCAGAGACACGCTGAGAGAAGCAGTGCAGCTCTCTGTTTGCGGAATAATATGCAGACCACATGTATGTATTAAAGGCTGTATGGAGTTATAATGAGCCAGGAGCATTTAAATGCAAGCCAAGGGCAATTTGCTATTCTGTGTGGGCAGATTTCAATTGTAAGGTTGGCAGCTCTGGTATCCTGTTCTCTAATGCCATGGGATGAGAAAAAAATAGGCTTTTCTTTCAGAGCAGTTGATTATTGAATCCGCACCAGCTGTTCACCCTAATCCAAGCTTTCTGTGCTTGCTCCTTGTAATAGAGGCATCCCTCACCCGTCCATCCATCCGCCCATCTCCCCGTTCTCATTTTCATGGTTCTTTTGTAATCTTTCAGAAAGGTGGTTGGCAGATACCAGCCATCTAAAGTGACATAAGAGTCAGTACCAGGCAAGGGTTATAACTAATTAATGAGAGAAGAAAGGCCCCCCCAGCCACATACTGAAACTCAAATTGCATTTCACATCCACTGCAAGATGGGAAAAAAGCCATCATGAATCAGAAGGCAGAGAAACATTTTTCAACAGTGACACCTGACTCTATGCCCAGCAAACCATGTGAGATCAGAGCAGGAGCGGGTTCCAAGCTGGTGCAGAGCTGAGGCTGTCCCTTCCACCTCTCCATGAACTGAGCTACCTGCACCCAGGCATGCGGCAGCAGTAAAGGAAATTCGTCCTTTTTATTTTCTCTCTCTCTCTCTTTTTTTTTTCATAGTAAAGGGGGAGGAAGGGGTGAGATAAAAAGTGAGTTCCTTCTGGGTGCTTCTCACTCAGCCTGCAATGTTATGTAAGGCTGGCACAGCTAATGCCTGCTCTGCTTCGCCATCAGCCTGGCTATTTCACACAATTATTTCATCAGTCTCTCCTACTAGACATCACAGTGCTATTGCGATTAGTCACTTTTATTAGGATAGCGGCTAAAATAACATTAGCAAGCACAGGGGCCCTGTTGCACAAGAGACTTAGTGAAGGTGGCTCCAGGTGGTCACTGCCCCAGAGACATTCAAATCTCCTGGAGGAGGAGGACAAGGGACAAATGTGTGACACACAGGAGCTGAAAGAGGGGTGTGAAAGCAGCAGAAGAAATGTCGTTCCCATGAAGAGCTTTGGCAGAGGAGAGTGAGTGTAAGCGGGAATGAGCCAATTGGGAATATAAGAAAAAAAAGAAGCAGCAGGAGAAAGGACATTGTAGGTGAAAGTAGGGTGGAGGAAAAGGTAGAATGGTAAGTGACAAGCTGAAGAACAGGGATTGATGGTGGGGAAAAAAGAAGGGTTTTCTTAAAAAGGCAGCTAACACAGCAGATTCTCCCTGCCTGCACGTGTCTTCTGCCCATTTTGTCTGCTGCTGCTCATTCCTGCATGGCTGTCCAGTTCCCTCGCAGTGTTCCTCTACCTGAAAGGTGCCTCCTTTCATGCTCACCATGTCTTTCCGGGCTTGGATGATTACCCCATGGTTTGTTAATGGGCAGCCTGTAACCTCCTCTCTGGAAATCTTGCTTGAATTGCAGGGACTGGGTGGAATGCCGGAATCATGCAAACTGAAAAGCTACATTAACGCTAAAGGTCGTATGTTCAGGTTTGGAAAACGCAGGTCTGGGGTGCTCTGGGTCATGCTGGGGGAAAGTGAACTGTATGACCTGAGAAGGAACAGACGGACAGGCATGTACGACTGTTTTCCTGTATGTTACAGGCATATAGATGGAAAAAGTGAACTGTTGAAGTGATGGCTTGACTTCTGGGAGCTGGAGATGCCAAATGGTTTGTTTGTAGCTAACAATTTAAAACAGTGTATCTGGACAATTTACAGGTAAATCTCCATAAAGAATTGGCTTGGCAACTCATTAGCTGACAGACGTTAATATAAAAAGTGGGATGAATGTGATTTTGGATGAGTAGAGAGAGGAATAATAACTTGCAGTAATGTCATTTTCCTTTGCAAATGGCATTGGTGGCACTTCTAGTGGACTACTGAATAATGCTTGAGCGTCCATATTTTCAGCAGAATATTGAAAAAATTATGAAGCTGCAGAGAAGAGTTCCAAAAAAGCTTTGAGCAAATTAGAATTATAATTTGAGAAAATACTTTCTAGTAAAAGACTCAGATTAACCGGTTACATTTATAAAAAAAAATATTGAGAAATGGCTTGATTACAGTGTGAGTACCTCCATGGTGAGAAAAAAACAGGTATTAAAGAACTCTTTAATTTAGTGGAGAAAAGCATAATAAGAAATAATGTTGTAAACAAGCCGGTCTGAGAAATTTAAATGAGAAATTAGGTATAATTTACTTTTTAACAGTAGGAATGATTTCTGACTGAAGAAATTTTAAGTACCAAATTCTTCACCTCTGGATGTGTCAGATGAGGCCCAAATTCCTTTCTGAAGGGTTCGGTCAAACAAAATATTTTTGTGTTTCACTGCAGATGAAATTTGGTTTGTGATACAATTAGGTGGACCTTTCTGCCTAGAAATCCATGAAGAGCCTACGTATCCACAAGAGCTCAAAGTTTTACTCTACCCACATTATCTGGTCACTGTTACCAGCTTATTGGTAGAAAGCTGATGGATCTGTACACATTGGCATAGCAGTTACCTCAAATCCTGGAGATCCTCCAATTCACATGCTAGTAATTAAAAGACTTACAGCCCCTGTTTGAATCAAGATTGACTTCCAAGAGTATTTTGGGGAGCTGACAGCAACAGGAAGGCAGATACAAAGGTTATATGCATCGGGTGAAAATTGGGCAGAAGTGTTAATCTGGCGAATCGGAAAGTTGCTTAAATCTGGCACTCAGCAGGTACCTAAAATGGTTAAAATTGGTACACGGTTCTTTGCAGGCATTGTCCAATGGCTGATAAGGTGCAGGGAACTGCTTGCTGTGGCGTAGATGCTGTCTGGATTCCTCTGGATTAAACAAGCGTTACGTGAAGTCTGCAGCCAGGACTGGATTCAGTAATTCAGTCATTTCAAGTGGTATGGTCCTAAAACATCTGCTGTTGGACTGTGCTGGTACGCACCAGCAGAGCTCTAAGCCAAATGCTACAAACGTGTTTGTTTGGACCAGTGTGGGCACTCCCTGAGTAGTCTAACAAGGGAGCTGGTTGGCAGGAACCTTGGTGTCAACAATAAATAAGGGCAAATATGTCCCAAATTTAGAGCCAGAGAGTTTAACAGTCACATTACTTTATAGGACTGCTGAAAAAGAACTGCAGCTGCCAGGCTGTTTGTCTTTTACCACCCCATGGGTCCTGTCAGAAAAAAAAAAAAAAGGGAAAGACCATCCCATTTGAGCAAAAGCCTGGTACAAAGCCTGCCCAAACATGAATCAGTGCCAGGCCCTTTAAAAGGCAGGAACCTTGGTGTCAACAATAAATAAGGGCAAATATGTCCCAAATTTAGAGCCAGAGAGTTTAACAGTCACATTACTTTATAGGACTGCTGAAAAAGAACTGCAGCTGCCAGGGCGTTTGTCTTTTACCCCCCCATGGGTCCTGTCAGAAAAAAAAAAAAAAAGGGAAAGACCATCCCATTTGAGCAAAAGCCTGGTACAAAGCCTGCCCAAACATGAATCAGTGCAGAGCCCTTTAAAAACTGTGGCCCAGCCCCACTCGTGGCAAATTTACCCCATGATGAATCACTGCTAAAATTGTCACATCTCAGAAGCCTGTCTTTCTGTGAGCAGCCTGCTCCTTTCTCACGCTTTCAAATGCACAGCCGGCTCATTTTGTACACAGCTGCCACGGTGTGATTTGCTTTGTGTTTACGCCTCAAGCTTTTCCTCACTGTTTCTGCATCCGCAGCCTCAGTCTATTTTATGTCATCCTAGCTGGAATGCGTGCAAGAGAAACATCCCCCTCAGCTACACGTGAGGGCATCAGAGCTGCAGTGACACTGCAGAATTGCACCATATTTCTCCGATCGTCTCTGGGTGATACTGTGGGGCAAGGGGGTGTCTTTGTCCTTGTACCTGCCAGCCCACCTATTCCTGCCCAACACCCCCATCGGGTGTGGCTGGGGGCGGGGGCCCGCGGGGCGGGGGTCTGGCACAC
>NW_010395804.1:110372-119978 GCF_000710305.1 Buceros rhinoceros silvestris | reverse complement strand
GGGGGGTCCTGGGGTGCTGGTCTCTGACAGCTCTGCCACTGCATCCTGTCCATCATCTAGGGAAGGTGCTGATGCAGCATATCAGGGGACAGACAGCCTGACAGGCCGTAGCTGCCAGGCCTGGCACCCCGGAGCTCCCGGCTCTCTTTGCATGAGCATCACAGATTCGGATCCAAGCCCGGAGCTGTGGTGCAGACCCTGTGTGAGAGATGTGGGTGTAAATTGAGAGCAGCAGTTTCAAAGCGGGTGATGTGGCTCTGGTGTGCATTGGCGGAACGGGGGCTGTGCTTTGGTTCAAGAGAGGGATAAGAGAGAGAGAAAGGGAGGGAGCGCTAAGGTAACCACAGAAACCTGGTATCCTTGGATATTAGCAATCGTGACCTACTTCTGGGTATTCACTCACTTTTTTTAGTGCTGTTGACAAAGGAGGAGTAAGATGGAGGTCTTAAAGCTCTGGGGGATAAAAAGGAATCTTCCCATCATTTTCTAGGATCAGGTTTATTCATGATAATATTCAGCCTATGTAAATCTTCAGTGGTTTTATTCCCTTGCACATCATACTATTTTCATTTGTGCTTTGTATACTATAGAGAGTTTTTTAATAATACATTACTGAAACATAATTGACTGAGCTGTATTGTTACACGTACAGTGTAGAGTGGAGTGACTGACTGGGGTGTCATGCATGTATAATCTAGCTGCCGACAGTGGTGCTAATCTTGGTCTGCGTTTGATTTAGATCAGAGAGAAACCCTTCTTCACACACGGCACCTGAGCCTGTAAGGCTCCTGGTGACCCTGCTGCAGCTCAGGAGAGATGTCCACTAATATCTGTGAAATCACAGTGTTGTAAATGCAGGAAAAAACAGGCCCTGGACTTCTGTGAGAGATGGAGAATTTATACTAGTATGTAACTGAGAGAAACTGAGTCTGTCTATTTATGCCAGATTAAATACCTCTTTCAGACCAAAAAACAAATGATGAGGAAAATGACCGTGGAATTCACACTCATTCCTAAACTATCAAAGGAAGGACTTTATTGATAAACAAAACCAGATGGGAAGACAAGGATGTTGCCTGCTTTTGAGCATTAAATGTCTGTTGTAAAGAGTGGAAAACACATAATCTAGGGCTTCAACTGCACACCATTAAAGCTTTCACTTCAGTGGACCATGGACCATTGTAATGCAAAAATCTGTACCTGATGTGTTAACAAATACAGAAATTCAGGTTTAAATCCGTAACTAGCTTCTAGTCTTCTTTCATTTTAGATAATTCTGTACAATGAAAAGTGGTTGAGGATGAATCAGAGCTTATCAAGGTGGTTTTAATATTTTTCTCAGCTGCAGTTCTCACCTGCATATGCAGTCTCAAACCTTTAGACTGTGCTGGCAAAGTGAACCAGAAAGAAAAGGATCTGGAAGTCAATGGTAGTGAAGTTTAGCTTTCAGCATGATGCTTTATTAACTGCTAAGTAAAAACCAGATTAGCTAATGATACTAACATAAAGTTGCTTGAAATCTATTCCAGTATGGGATACGTGCATAGCTGCCTTCTCTACAAGTTGGAATCCACAGGCATTATAGAGGTGTATCTTCTGCAGAACTTGATTCTCAGTAACAGGGTAGTTAGCCACGACTAAAGACGTGGCTTGAAGAAATCCTGCAGAGCCTTTCACCTACATCACACATGGCTCATGTTGTTAATTCTCAGACCAGTAAATAAAGTGCTCAGATTTGAATATTCCCACTCTATGGGTGGAAAACTTGTACTAGATGGAGGTTAGATAATCTATCTAATGCCACACAATGATTCATTTTGCAGGATTGAGTGGAAATTCATGAATACTTGGTCTGACAGAGCACAAGACTGACTCCTTGCCTTTACAGGCATTGACCCTCAAATTTTCACTCTTTCTTCTGATCAGGAAGGATTCATAGTCAGGTGGTTTCTGATGATGATTAATGCATTGTCTCATGTAGACTTGCTTTGTAGACTGTCTGGATTGAAATCTTGGCTCCACTGAGGTCAGGAAGCGTCTTACCCTTGACACCAGTGGGTTATGATTAATGAAACTAAATCTCTGCCAGTTGCTCTGACCAGAAGCCTTGTCTACTCTATGCAGTAGAGCCTCACTTACATAGCACTACCATGGCAGTAAGCATCATATGGACCTCTGGTGGAAACAATAGCAAATCTGGAGCATGCACTGCACCCTGCCTTCCCTCATCCCCCACTGTCAGCACTGGCATCCTGGGAGAGCATTAAGCAGGCAGAAAGAAGTGAACATGGCGGGGGGAGGGGGGGGGACCTCTGGTGGAAACAATAGCAAATCTGGAGCATGCACTGCACCCTGCCTTCCCTCATCCCCCACTGTCAGCACTGGCATCCTGGGAGAGCATTAAGCAGGCACAAAGAAGTGAACATGGCGGGTAGAGGGTGGGGTGGAATGTGTCAGTGGGCTGTGGATAATGCTGAGCTCAATGTGCAGTTTTGCAGTGCTGTCTAATGCCTATGACCTCAAGGAAGTAGACTTTCTTATTTTGAAAAGGGCTTGTGCAGCAGGTTCATGAAAGATTTTTCACAAAAGCCTGTCTCAACCACCCATTAGTAATATAGCATTATGATAGATGTTTCTAAAGTTGTTAACCTAAATTATTGTGGTTTGACTGGGTCATCTGGGGCTTTATTTTTTGAAAGAAGACCTTTTTTTTTCTCTCCAAATTTGGTGTTTTTCAATTAAACATGCATGACACACATTGACTTTCTGGTCAGATTTTTAATATCTCCCTGCACTGCACTATACTCTCTCTGCTCGGGGGTCTTATTCGTAGATTCATAGAATCATAGAATAATGGAATCATTGGAAGAGACCTTTAAGATCAACAAGTCCAACTGTTGCCCCTGCACTGCCAGGGTCCCTAAACAATGTCCCTCAGCACCACATCTACATGGCTCCCTGGGCAGCATGTTCCCATGCTTTGCAACCCTCTCTGTAAAGATGTCCCTTTATATCTGACCTAGATCTCCCCTGGTGCAACTTAAGGCCATTTCCTCTCATCCTGTCACTTGTCATGTGGGAGAAGAGACCAACCTTTTTGGGTAGTTGTAGAGAGCCATAGGGTCTCCCCTCAGCCTCCTTTTATCCAGGCTAAACAAGCCCAGTTCCCTCAGCCGCTCCTCATAAGACTTGTTCTCTAGAGCCTTCACCAGCTTCATTGCCCTTCTCTGAACACACTCGAACACCATATTTCCCCTAAGTCTGCAAATTTTCTTCTTCATTTAAATAATTACTCAGTCTTTCTTTACTCTAAAGCCAAACTTAAACAAAATGCAATGTACATAGCAAGTCACTCAGAGCCTATTGTGTGTCAAATAAAACAAGCTGCCATATTTTATCCTTTCCAGCTGACAAGTAGAAAGAAACATGTTGAAAGGGACATACCCTGTTACCAAGGGGTTTTAACAGCATTTTGTCTTTTTTTTTCTTTCCTTCTTTCTTTTTTTTTAGTTTCGTAAAGTGCTCTTGTCATAATTAAGATTTTTAAACACAAAAGGATCCTAAAATATTAGACTACTATCTGGACTTTATTCTTGACAACAGGCAGAATTACAAGGCTAACAGCTTGTAGGAAGAAGCTACAAGAAAGAAACAAAACTAATAAGAGATCCATGATGGCATAGAGACCCAGTAAACTGGTGTTCCGTGCATGAGCAATTTCACTGACTTTAAGTAAAACTTTGAAATACTAGATCCTTTAATTCTTGCTTCTGCTTGAAGGTGTGCTTTGCTGCATGGGGTTCACAGTGACCAGTGCTTTGAAAGACTGAGTTGTAGGTAATTAGTTGAGTCTGAGCTTACAATTACCATCAAATACCTGAAGTTGTAAGGAACATGTGGGCAGCAGTAAAGCCTTGTAACCTCTGAAATGCACAAGTGAGGTCATGACCACCCAAGGATATTAAATATCCAAATCAGTTTTCTAAGTTGGTTTTGGTGTACAGGTCACATTTCAAAGTGGTAACAATCTGCCTGTGGTAGTTTTACCTACCTCCAGGATTATATTCTAACCCAAGCCACAGCATAGCATGCTCTTCATTGATGAAATAGCTCCTGCTCTTCAACACAGAAGACAGTGGGCAGTGACACTGATGTGCTGCAGTCAAGGTGACAAGAAAATATTACGGTAAAGAGAAACGTATAAATACAAATTTTTCTTTCAAGAAGGTTGGGTCTCATGGGGCTTGACCCCACCTGTGAGCCCTCATGGGCTAGAAGCACCAAGGATCCACAAGTTTGTCCATGGCCTCCATCAGCAGTAGCCATTTCTTTCTGGCATTAGCATGAGAAAATTAGCCCTTTATTTGCAGCTTTATGCCAATCATGAGATTAGTGAGAACACTGGGATTCCCACTAGGGAAAATCTAAGAATAACACTGATAATGTAATCTTTGTGAATTCAAGCATCAGCCAGAGCCTTTCAGAAGTGGTAGAAGGGACTGCAGCTAACATGGCAGCTTCGAAGTGCACAGACAGAGTGTGCACAGTGCCACTAAGTGATATAAATACTTCTCTTAGCACTGGCTCCCGGTTGATACAAGCTGTTCACAAGAGATCCAGGCTAAAACTATTTATAGACAGAAGGAACCCAAAAGGTTAGGGGTTTTTAGATAGAATGTATACAAGTTCTACAGCTCCCAGTTACTAATTATCCCGTACTTCTTTGAAGTATCATTTTCTGTTGTGAGCTAATCTCTGTACTTTACCTGCATGTTTTCCCACCAGGGACAGCTTACTTTGGGAATGGTGGGGTCCATCCTCGCCAGAATGACACCACAAGTTTGGCAGGATCACATCTGCACCTCTGCTATGTGAGGAAAGCACAGGTTAACACCAAGTCCAGCACCATATCTCATATACTGGGAAGTGCACACCATGAGGGGAAGCACATTGTCACTGCACAACATCCCTCAGCAGGGATCCCCATCAGCCTAAAGGCCTTAGAGCCAACCTCAGTCCCCAGGCAGGATGTAAATAATCAAAAACAAGGTTATAAAAGTGTGTGCAACAGGACCAAAGTCATACTGAAGATCCTGCAGTAATGGATCTGCTACACAGGACACCACGCTGGCTTGGGGAGACACCTTCTTCTCTGTCAGCTCAGAACAGCTCAGCAAAGGAGAGGGTATTTCTGCCATTTATTGCAGTGCTGTCTGACAACATTACAGCACTGCATTATGCAGGCAAGGATAAGTTAGAACACGCTGACAGGGCCAGGCAGCTACAGAGATTTGGAGTGTCCATCATTGCATCTCTGTCATAGGATGGAGGTTGCATTGTCCGGAAATGGAAACTGTCCCAAAGGACTGGCTGGGTAGAGTGAGGTAGTAAGTGGCCACTGGGCTTTGGGTATTGCCTTCTCTTCTTATAAACCCCTAGTTTTCAAATACCATGTTTGTGAAGGAAATAACTTCTCTTTATCTTCAGTAGGATATCAGGTATGGTATTTCTGGCGTTGGGCTACCCAACTGTTTTTAAAATGAAAAGACAAAGGGTTAGCATTCACAAAGCCCATTACTGTGCTGTGTATCTCAACACAGGGCGAATTTTGAATGGGAGAGCTTCCAGAAGCTCCTAGAAGTTACACTGGTCTCACTTCTCTTTGGACAGCTCTTCTTTTTCCCAAAACAGATGTGAAAAGTTGGTTGTAGGGAATTTACCTCTCTTTTACATGCTTTGATTACTGGTGATGGAGAGAAGTGACTGGAGGCATTTGCAGATTATTAGGTTTTTAAAATCTGGTGGGTTTTGCAGAGCTTTGGAGGCTATATGTTTTTCTGGAAAAGCTGCTCATTGATTAGAGCACTAACTTGAATGCTCAAAATGCTCCTGGCCGGCTACAGAGTTGTGACCTTGGATATATTACATAACCACTATACATTAGTAAAAAACATCTTTCCCTTATAAGGTTTGTGTTAGAATAAGAATATAAAAGATTGCAAACTAATCAGTGTGGTACAGAGGACAATATATACTTAAGAGAGATAAATTTGTATTGATAAATCATGGGTCTTGGGTGATGTTGTTTGGTGTGCTTAATCAGACAAACACTGAAAGAATCAGGGAGATGATTAAAAGTGTCCTGTATAACCTTACTGAGGATGTAGCAAGTTGTCCTAACTACACATATTTTGGAGAGTATCTTGACAGAAAAAGAACTTCCAGTTCAGAACCAGAATCTTTCTGTCTGGCAGCCAGGTCTCCCAGTTTCTATTCCTTTCCTATATTTATGTCTTGCTGTATTCCTGGTTCATCCCATGCCAGGATTAGTGATGACCTAGAAGTGGTGACTTGATGATCTTAAAGGCCTCTTCCAGCCAAAACAATTCTGTGTTTCAGTCTCTTTTCTCTCTAGAGTTGCAGATGTGCAAGGCAGGAACTGAGTTCAAGCCCTCCAAATTTCTGTGGTTTTCTCCTTGTCTGTATCCATCTGTGAGGAGCTCTACTGAGCCTGCCAATACACACATATATATAGCTGGGATGCTAGAATACATTAAAGTTTGCACTCTGCAAATTTTGCAATCCTGTAATACATCACAGACAGATATACCAGTAGCAGTCAGACCTATTGATGAATGCGTTTGGTTCATCCCTAGGTATTGATGAGCTTTAAGTAGTAACCAACATTCCCGTGTGAACATATGCCCACCAGCCTGGTGACTTCTGTGGTTTGTCTTTTGAACAGTACAATACAGACGGAAATAGCAGATAAATAATGAAACACCCTTCCGTTTTAGGAACAAGTATTTTCACCCGCTGGCTCTGCTGGAGGACTTAGCCAGTACCCTGCTTTGGAGACTATCCCTGTTTGAAGATCAGTTCCCTCACAGGAAGCCATAGGAAAATGCATTGAATGGCTATGGAATAACCTGCCAATAGGGGAGGTTTCTTCTGCTCCTATTTAGCATTTAGCCTAGACTAAAAACATGGGAATGAATTGCCCTTTAAAATGTTTTTAATGTTGTTTAATACAATCATGGATATTTTTGTTATTCATATCAGAACATAATTCATCTTCTCTCTGTCATTTCAGGATGAAAAGTCTACCTCTGGCATTATAATTAATGTCACTACCTGTCCTATGGAAAATTGGGGCATTGCCCTGAATTCAACCTCTCAGTCTTGCCATACAATGTTCTTTTCTTTCCATGCAGGGAAACTAAAGCACAGAGCCTGGCTGTATGACTGCTTGCTGCAGGAAAGGACAGCTACTTGTGACATGGCAGTGGGACCAGGAGTGGTCAGAATGTAAAAGGGAATCGAAGCAGTGCTAACTCAGGTTCCTGGACTGTTTCCATCCCATACAGAGGCACTGTCACTGAGTTACCCGGGCAGGAGGGGTCTGCAAGCACACCTCGCCCTGCCAGGGCACCCCTCTCAGACATCAGTCTCTAATGGCTTTGGCCACCTCATCAGACACTGGGTGAAGTGGGTAATAGTGTACCTTTACAAGGTAAAGAAACCAACAGAGAAGTCCAATGAGGCAGATGGTCTCAGGTGAAGTCCCCCTTCTGGTGCTGTATTTTACTATGGTCTGTTAGTTTTGTATTGAATTCTTGTTCTGTATGAAAGTACTTTTCTGGAAGTGAAGTAAACACAGGCCAAGACAGGCTCCCATTGGCTACTGTTATTTTTGCTAGTGCAAAGCTGGCACCCCGTGGCCCTCCTCACAGCAGCATCCTTGGAGTATGCTTCCCACAGACCTGGGACTGATGCACATGTGGTTGTCCAGTGTACTATACTGGCACCTAAAGAGATCAATAGTCTCTGGATAATTAATTAAGACAAATATAGACAATAGGCATACTGATACTTCTAATATAGAAATATAATATAAAACCCACAAATATAAGTCTTTCCTCTATTCATTATTTTTTCCGTCTTTTATACCAAGCTGTGTTGAGATTGGTCTTCTTTTAAATATTTTTAAAAATAATGAAGTAACTGATGCATTGTAATCCCAGTAGAGGCCTCACCATTGTACCCTCAGGCGTTGCTTTGCTATTTCAGGCTCTATAAGAGCGCAGTTTAATAGAGTGAGAAGATCAGAAAGCTTCATCTTTGTCCTAACTTGAAGTCTGAGTCCTCTAGGATCTGCTCAAAAGCCCTGGGATTTCTGTTTAGCTCATTTAAGCATTATTCCACTGCTGCAAGAGAAGACTCTTGAGCTGGGACCATGCTTCATCTCCAGAGGCAAGGAGGCTTTAGGGTAATCATTTCCTTGCCTAGGGATTTGGGGGAAGTTTAAGGCATCATTGTGCCTGAGGATTTCAAGCTATATCAGGAACATGAAGAGCCACTGCCATACACCAGTTGTTTCCACAGCCCAAATCAGCCCACAGCCTCAGAGCAGCATATGCTACAGAGTATTTTCTGCTCTAAGTGCTTTTCCTTTCATCCCTGCCATCTTCGCTGGGCCATAGAACATCAATCTTGGAGGCACAGCAGGGGTTTTCTTCTCTCTTAGTTACTGAGCTCTGGTCCACATGTGCCTTTAGAAATGTACCCTGGGACCAGACCTAGGGCAGAATCTGCTGCTGTTCAGCTGGATTTCCAATGACTTTCAGTTTGTGGCTGATGCAAACTCACTAAAGAAAAAATCTTGAGGGGTGTCATGTAACATGAATAATTAGTTATGGTCATAACTGAACAATTGTTATGCAGTGCAAGTGGCTGTGAATCTGTTTCCATCTTTAGGTAATCAAACCAACATTAGAAATAAAAATACATAGCAAGAAGATAATTAATATAGTAAAAAATTCTCAAGCATAGTCATTCATATTTTAAATGAATTTCCATAAATTTTGCTCATGCCTTTCCTCCCATCGTCAATGAATATTCAAGGAAAAGGTTCATGGTCCAAAGCATTCACAAAAATAGCTTGTTTTAATTAGGCAATACAGAATATTCACAGAAATGTATTTCCTATTCATAACTGTCAAAACCACACTAGAAACCTTTCTTTAAAATTTTTTCCTGCTCTAGCAGGGCGTGGAGACCTTCCACCCCATCTCTGTGTGCCACCAAAATGCTCGAGCTTTCTTCATGCAAGAGCAAGGCTCCTCTCTAACCATTTTATCTTGATGCTACTTCATATCCACAAGAACATGAGTATTTTAAAAATACTGTCCTCTGCCTTCTTGTTTCTCTGACACTTAGCATCAAAGCCCCCTTGTTGAGCAAGAGTATTTAAGCAGCTAAAGGAATTGCCCAAAGCGGTTGGGAAAAGGAAAACAGGAGTGAGGATTTAATTTCTGTGAGCAAGAATATGCACTGTAAGTAGTGGGAAAATTGAAATTAATAGCTACCTCTGACAGAAATCCAGGACGATGCAGAAATATTTTGTGCAAGAAAACTGAGAAAAATGCCTTTTTATTAAATGTTACTGTGATTATGGGTTTTGTGGACATCCTTTGTTACCAAACAGGGATGTGTAAAACCCAGTTTCCATGGACAACATGCAACCAAAAGGCCTGATGGTTCTTGTCTTGTCAAAAAACACAGGTAGGTGTGAAAAAGCTGATATTTAGCAGATACATCTCAAAA
>NW_010395804.1:92530-110220 GCF_000710305.1 Buceros rhinoceros silvestris | reverse complement strand
AAAAGGGGGGGGAGAAGAAAAAAAAGAAAAGAAATGGAAAGAAAAAAAAGAAAAGGAGTTGGTGGGGCTGTGATGAGAGGCTGGTGGCCATGGCTGGTCTCTCTGGAGGGACTGTCTGCCCCATGGGCTGAGGTACCGTCAGAGGAGCTGGGCTGAAAAAACAGAGGAAGAAGGAAAAGTATTTTTTATATACCTCAAAAAACCTGAGAAGTGGTGCCATGCCTCTGCCAGCGATGCAGCACGGCAGAGGCAGGGGACCTGTGTGGGAAGGCCACAGAGTGGACAGCCGGGTCTTTGCCTCGCTGCCCTCTGTGTTTGCTTCAGGCGGAGAAGGCAGCCTTTCCTGAGATGCTTTTAACACAGGTTTTGGTAATCCATTTCATGTGAGTTTCCTACTAAGTGAGGGGAAAGAGGAGCTGGGGGGCAGGCTGCGCTGGGGAGACTCATTGGTATGGAAATCACATACTCCCAGTCAGCTATTTCAGAAACGTGTTGGTGCAGGGGTGGGAGCACAGTGACTCAGTGCAGACAGTGGCAGGAGGCGTGGGGGGGGACCGCCCCCCCTGGACCCTGCCCCCGCCTCCATCCCTCTCCACAGCCCCCATCTCAACCACTCCACCAGGCTGCACTCCCTCCTGTCTCTCTCTGCCATCAGAGGCAGAGGCACCTCTGGGAAGTCACTGCTGGCTGCGCCTGCATCAACCCTCTTCCCCCCCAGGCTGGGGGGGCGCCTGCCAGAGGCATACCTTGGTGCCCTGGGGAGGGCGTGGGGGATATGGCGTGAAAGGAAAACTTCCTTCCCCGGGAGAAATGGAGATTTCCAGTTGTGACCTGTAACAAGGTTTGTGATGGGGTCAGTTCAGTATTGCATAGGGCCCAGCCTGTTCCTGAGCTGGTGGAGCAAGCAGAGGAGATGGGTGTACTGGTGGCTCATGACTAGCCTGAGTGCCAGGGCTGGTGCTGCATTTCTCTGCAGCAGGGCTGGTCGCACGAGCTGCTTTGCCAATGGGAACACCATCACCAGTTTGTGGACCTGCATTGCACCAAATTTCAGCAGTTTGCCGAGTCTAGACGTGCTCACAGCATGTCATGGCACACTGGCGTGGTGTGAGGTCCAGGAAGATGCAACAGCCGGTAGCTTCCCCAGCGCTGGGATGTGTCTGGCCACAGGGCTGCAGAGTCTTGGGCAGCAGCTCATAGGTAGGGTGTGTGCAATCTCTAACCCCTGTGGGTTCCATGTTACTGGAAATGGAGTAATTTAAGGTGCAGAGCCTCTTTTTCTGCTGTCCTGCACCAGAAGCAGGCACGCATGCCCAATACCTGTTTAAGGTGAAGGTAAGAAAAGCATTTGGTTATTAATAAGAAATTATTATATATGTAATCAGGGAGGTCTGTTTCAGTCTTAAGGAAAATGCTTCTGAACTTGTACCAGATCAAAGGACAGCCACTTAAAATTGGTTTAGATTGTCAGTTTTTCTTCTTCTCCAAAACCATCTCCATTACTTATGAAGCTGGAGCAGAAGGCAAGAAATGACTGTGTCTGAATGGTTTAATTACGGTATGGGCCTGCTTGGAGGGGCAGGGGACAGTTTAAGTTAAAAATTGATTTTAATGTTGGTAATGCATATGATTGCACTCTACCTCAAAAATCCTTTGAGGTAGGCAAGTTATGCATATCTAAATGGTGCAACATGGTAAGATTAATGGTGTCTCATGTATATAAAAAATTGCAGATTTGCATGATGTATTATTCCAGGTAACGTGAGCAAGAACAGTTTTCAGAAGAGAGTTTCTGTTTTGCAAAATGTCATGTGAATCTAGACTCAAAATGTCACTGGCTGTAGCAGGCCATCAGTTCAAAGGCATAAAACAACTAAACATAGAAAATAAACTAAACCAATTTCAAAACTTACCTGACCAGCCAGAAAATGATTTCACCAAAATGAGGGAAGTTACGTTTGAAAAATTCTTCAGGAAGTCTGCTCAGGAAGGAGCTACTCTAGGACTTCTAGCTGTAGGGTAAGTGGAAGATCCCTAAGGGTTTATCTGCAATAACAGTCTCGAGAGTAACCTGTCATTGCTTCCCAGAAGGATAAGATTGAATGTAATAAGGCGTTTATAACCTGCATTTCTCTCCTGGTAAGAGGAAAAGGGTGGAGAACAGCCTGCCAGAGTGTTTGCTTTCTTCGTTGTTGACAATGTACCCTTGCAACAGGTACCTCTAGAGAGAGACTATACAAGATAGCGCTAACCTGCAGAGGGTTTGGAAGGAGGGAAGAAAAATCCCTGGATGGAAAGATGTGAACATTTACAGCCAATTGTTATTTTTGAGTGGAGCTAGGAGGATAATTTTCCTGCCTTTTCACCTAAAAAGAAATCACAAGAAACAGATTCAAGTGCTGGTGGGGCAACACAGTCTATTTTTCTGCCTCTCAGCAGGATAACCTGGCTATATGGAGGACTATCGGTATCCTGTATTTTGTTTTGAGGCAGGGAGTCTCAACGAGTTGCTCAGAACTCAGAGCTCAGTTTAGACTGAGTAAACCAAAATGAGTAAATGCTTTGCCTCAAAGATCAAATTCAAACATTGAGAATTCTGTTGCCCACATGCAAACCTCCAGACAGAAAAACTCCAAAAGTTGCTGCCATTGATTCTTCCTACCCAGATCCATGGAAAGGTTTTACCTTCTTAGGATGGGCTCTAACACTGTTGGTACACGACTAATTTTGTTAGTGCTCCTCCAGTCCCTGGCTCAAATTCTTTCTGCTTGAAGTACCCCAACAGACAGTATTTGTTGCAAGTCAGATGAGGATGAAGCCTCGTTTCTTGACTTTGATACAGTGCCGTAGGAAGGGCTGACAGTTAAATAAAACTTACTGATTCAGCTCATCCAAGTATCTCTGCAGAGGATTTGCCACACTCCTGACAACACACCAGTGTGATGGTATGCTCCTTGAGGAGCTGAATGCATGCTAGATAGAAAATGTTCTTAATTTTTCTGCTTGCATCCATGCAACTTTCATGGGGATTTTTCTTAAGCTTCCTGCTGTTCTTGGTCACACTGTGTCAGCAAAAGGAGTAAAGGTTTGTCCTTTTTGCTGCTGAATACAGATGTCTTTCCTTTGGCCTAAGTCCTGTTTTTTTGGGCTGTTTAGCGGAGGAGAGGAAGGAGGAGGGAAGGGGAGCGAAATGTCGGTATTACTAGCTTTTCTGCTTGTGCCCAGTGTGCAGCAAAGACTGGAACAAATGCAGCAGGCTACTGTCCCAGTCCAGGGATTGCCACGAGACATGGATGTTGGAACACTGTAATGCCACAGGGATGGTTCTCCTGTCACCAGTGGAGGCTTTAAGTTATCTTAAGTCAATTCTACAAGTGGGGGCTTATTTGATGCAAAGTCAAGTGTGTTGTTTCCTTTGTGAGACCTGCTGGGCTGCTTGCAAGATTCTCTTTGCGGCAAATGTTACAACAATTCCCCCATTCAAAGATGGTAAAGATACTTTCTGTTGTGGCATCTGAAAGGAGACTGTTACTTGAAACTGTGGTGACAGCTTGATGCCTTACAGTGAAACCTGTTTAAGTGTCTGTGCTCTTACACTCACACAACAAAATTAAGTAGACTTCTGATAGTCTTTTCAACATTGAGTCAGTCCGCATTATTCTAACCACTGTATGTTATCAATGCTTCTCAGTATTGCACTGAGCAAGATAAGAAGCCTTTTTATACAAGAAAAGATGTTTAACGTGTTTAACTAAATTTTTTTTTGTGGCTTTGCCAAATGTGGACTTTTACTGGGGTGCAAGAGATTACCCTTAATTCCTATGCAGCTGAGGAAGGTGTGAGCAGATGGGATTAATCTGCAATGGCTCTAGTATCTTTTGCCTTTGATTTTAAATGCAAGCCTGTGATTAGAAAAAGAAGGACTGAAACTTGAGCTGTGATTATTAAAACACTCTTGGGAGCCGTCACTGATAGCCAATTAAATATGGTTTCCTATGAAGAGCATGAGGCAAAAGGCCTAACCTCATTATACACAGAGGGATCTGAACAGCAGAGAAATCTGTTCTGAATATGGCACGAAACAAGAATCCGATTTGGGAGCTGTGATGTGGGAAGAACCAGAAAAGAAGTAAGCATGGCACATGTGCTTGATGAAGAGATTCCCAGTGATAAACTGGAAGTGTTTGTATCACCATGCAATCTCAGGCTACTAACCTGAATGCAGGCTGGATGAAATCACATCAGCTGTGTCAGTCAGCAGACAAAATTAAGTAGCTCTAATAACCTCATTGGCCTTTATGAGTTTTGTGACTCCTGGTAAGTGTGGTTCCTGCGATGACCTTTTGTAACTCACGAAAGGCATATGAGTGCCTAACTGCATGTCAGAGCTGGTCTTCTGCCCGAGGAGCAGCCAGCAGCTATTACCAAACAGTACCCTGCCTTTAAATATTTTATTTTGACTCTTTTGTGCTTTCATGAAAATAATTGAAAGATGATGGGCTGGGGTAGAAGTCAGAAACCAGGCACTATTGACTGAAGAAGCTGTGGTTTGGCTGCCACAAAGATGTCATTGACAGTTAACTGTATCGAACTTTTTTCTAACGCCAAGAGCTGATATCTAGCATTTCAAAGTTTTAGCAGTTGTTTAAAAAACAAAACAAAACAAAACAAAACATGCAAGGAATCCTTAGGTTAAGGAAAGAAATCTCTATTTATAGAGATGGCATTTGCAGCACAGGTGCCTTGCTGAAATACAGTTGTCAGTGGTCCTTGGTTGGATTTCATTGTCTTTTGTATCTAAAAGAAAAGGTACAAAAATCTCTTGCAATGAAAGAATGACTGACTCTGCCCATCCTGAACTTCCCCATTCGGCAAAGATGTAAAGAGAACTTAAACACACGAGTTAAAACAGTCCTCCCAAACAGAAACACAGAAATATAGCTACAGAGCGGCAGGAGCAGGGGTTGATTTGGACTCACTGAAGGCAGAATCTCCTGATTTGTGAGATGAAATCTTCTCTGATAGCAAGCAAAAGATGAAATTTTTGAAACTTAGGTTTCTGAAAATGACTGAAGAATCAGTTTTTAGCTGTCTGTCCAACTTGAGAGAGAAGTTGAAAATTAATTTCGTTGCCAAAGGATAGTTTTTAAGAAGTCTGTTTTCAGAAGCAGCTAAAGCAACTTTGATCAGAAAATCACCTTCTAATTCTTGAGCCTTCTGTTATATTTAGACATCTAAGAGGATGATTTTTTCAGGTGTACAAGGCAAAGCCATCCATGAAGTTGCTAGGAATACAATGTCTTTTCTATGACAAAGATTCAGCTTTCATAATCATGGAGGAAAAAAATGAGAAAAGGAAGGCTAACAGCTGAAGGCTCAAAACCCAAGAAATAACATGAAAGTATTAATTGTATTTATCTGATGTCATGTTTCTAAGATGAACTGTGTGATTTGTACAAAGCCCAGTTCGTGATTAATATCTTTCTGTCCCTGATAAGTTCAGGATCAAATATAACATTAGGAATTGAGAGCTGACCATTTTGACCAGAAAATTATTCTGATTTTAGTGATTTTGGTGTGCTTTGTGCTATGACAAATCACACTTCTGTATCTTTCTCTGAAGAATATCCATAACAGTTGGGAACACTACTTAAGCTTAAGTATTGGTGGGATAGCAATACTGGCATCACTGAAGTTCAGCACAGAAGTGCTATTATGCCAGCCCTTTCCTCAAACTCTGGTAAGTTTTGCTTTTGGTATTATAGGATACATTAGGCAAGCTGTCAAACTTAGATGTCAGCTGGATTTCCTAAGTAAAAGAAGGTTGAGACAGCTAGGTGTCTGTCTTTTGACTCCCTTGTCTAGCTTTTTAATCCATGTCCAACTGCAGACAGTGCGACTTGGCTGACACTGCATTTAAATATTGTGAATTCCCTACATGGTTCATCATGCACGTAGAGAGGAGTGACTGGTAATGTTTCCACCAAGAAGGAGGATTGCGTTTTGAAGCCCCCAATTTTATGCACCAGGGAATTCACATAGGAAAAAGCCGCACAGATTTCCTGCAATTGGAGCCAGCTTTGCTTAGAGTTTGTGCCTGTTAGGCATCAACCAGGAGGCACGAATCCCTAGGAAATCGTGCTTCCTTAGTTTTTGTGTTATAGAACTACTCTGTTAGTTTTGAGCAGTAAAGCCAAGATCACAGTTGTGTTCTTCTCCTCTAACAAAAGAGCTGTTCCAGTTACTGTTTGCAAAGTTTTGTTAGAGGAGAGAGTAGTTGCTGGTGCAAATGGAGCAGGACTTGGGCAAGAACACCAGGAGAGGTGAGAGCCTGGGCGGCAGAGTGCTTGGGAGTGTGCTGAAGGACCTTGCCGAAAACGGAAGGTCTGAAATGGGAGAGCATGGAGAGGAAGAGGCAAGAAATGAGGCAATGACTTTAATGAAGTAAGGAATAAATATAGATGCCTGAGAAAAGAAACAAAATAATTTCTGCAGCATGGTGGAGTTAATGAAATCCTTTAGATCTATGTTCAGTACTTGAATCCCCTGGTACCAAATTTTCCAGTGCAACTTCTTACCATTTCTTTTCCCATCATCTGGGAATCCACAGCATGTCTTTCCTGGGTGGATTCCCCTGAACAAGGACTGAGCCTCAGTTTCGGTGTTCCTTGGTGGGAGAACTAACAAGAGGGGATTGACAAGAACAGACAGTGCATTAGTAGATGGTTTGCTTTGAGCAGATGATTCATATTTAATCACTCGATGATTTGGGCATTTTTCTGAAGACTACACCTCGCATTAGGAAGGCTTTCTCTGCAGTGACGCCTAAGGTAGCTGTGAGAATGCATTTTTTCACTTCACCACTCATTTTGCCCACTAATACCAGATCACCCACACCCGGACACGTTCACATAAGGAAGAAATATCCAAATTTTAAAGAAGGTATTTATACCTAGTCACAGTGAGTTTCGGTCTTATGCTGTTACAGTAATCATCAGACTCTCAAGGACGCATAAGTGGTTGATATACTAGAGAGTGGATGAACTTTTATTAATTATTTACCCAGGTTCTACACTTGTGCACATGCCTCAAAGCAAATACAAGGCTTTAGATTTCCACTACTGTGGTCAGATGTTACTCAGAAGTAAGAGAAGGAAGGGAAAAAGAACTTCATTGAACATACTCTTTAAAATGCTTTAGTCTTAGCTGCCACAGTTGCATCAAGGAAACAAATTGTTTCAGAGAAAGTCTGGTCTTGCTCAGCCTTCTGGCATGGCATGGGGTCAAAAGCTGGGCAATACTTTGGGGTCTTTTTGCAGATAAACTCCTCCCCATACCATAAAGCCCCTTAAGGTTCATCGGGGTGGAGGCAGTGCAGGTGGGAGGCAGCAGGCAGCTGCTTGGAGCCCCTCCATCCATCCCCTCCATCCTCACCAGCCTTCACAGGCAGCTGCCACGCTTTCCTCCAGCCCCATGCCAGGGAAAGTCTGGGGCATCTGTGAGCACCGGTGTCTGCCAGTCTCAAAGAGAAGTCATGCAGTAGCTGGCACAGCAAGGAAGCTGTGGGAGGTTGAAGAGTGAGGACAGCACACGGTAGGTGCTGCTTCTGGCTCCAGGTCACCTGCAGCCTGGCAGCATCCCGCAGAGACTCAGTGAGATGCCTTGTAGGAAATACTGCTTCCTACCCGATGTTGCCATGGTGACAAAGAAACAGGCCCCATTTCAGGCTTTTTTCTTGGCAGCAGTGCCTGAAGGTAGCAGCGAATGCACGGTGCATAAGTCAGCCATGCTTCACACGCTATCACTACAATTGTGCATGTATATATACACACTTTTTTTTTTTTTTTGCTAGAAAGCCCTTGCAGAACCTGTTTGAGGAGGTAACCGAAACAACTGAAGAAGGTAGCTGCTTAGAAAATTTAGGAAAAAACCACCAGTCCAAAGTTCACCATTCAGTCTGAGGCAGCACTTGGTTCTCTCCCCGGTTGCCAGCTGTGGGGAATCCGGATGCCCAGCGCATCAGTGCTATGTGGGGAGGCAGCCCCAAGCTGAAGGGGTCTCCATGGAGGTCCCAGCAGTTCCTTACCCATGTGCAGGAAAACGCCTTCCACAGAGGAAGAAGCACCTTTTTAGGTAAAAGGCAGGACATCTTGGTGCGCCAGTGATCGCACACTGCTTGTGGTTGGCCTTGCAATGCTCATATGACTCGGGAGCTTTCAGCTGTCAGAAGGAGACACATCTCACCACTGTGGGGACAAAGCACTAACAGTGCATATAAACTACTCATGTTTGTGGCTTATGCAGCCTTTTACTTGCTTTTGCAGAATTAATATAGTGAGATCTTATAGTTTTTCTTGTTAATTCTTTTCCTGAAAGATCTCTGTATAGCAGCAGCCACACACACGCACTACCCTGCACTCACAACCCAAGTTCTGATTCGGCAGTAAGGAGACTCTGGTCTGCAGCGTAGGGATGTTTTCTCTTTCGCAATGCTGTGCTAAGGTTTGGCATTGCTTTAGACTGGATTACTCCAAGGACTTTTCTGATTCAGAATATAGTGAAATGTGAATTCCAAGATGGTTTATTTCTCCTTTGTTCAGGTGATAAAGTAGAGATGTGATTAATTTTTCATTTATTCCAGCATAATTTCAGAATTTTTGGCTCCCAAATCAGTACCAACCCTTGCAATTTCTGTTGGATGATATTCATCTTGGACAGGGGTTTTGATGGAGGTCATCATGTTTTCATTGTTTAATATGTCTCAGTAGATCAGTTCCAATTAACTTACTGTAGGATTATGGACTATTTAATTATTACTAAAATAATACCTTAATGTCTTACTATTTATTTATTATTACTAAAAAAACCTAGAAAACATAAAGTAGGAAAGAAGATCATTGGTCCTATGATAACAGTTATCAATATCAGATAATAAGATGCATTTAAGCTTAAAATAAAGAAATTTTATACATCGTGATTTTTTTCCTGATGTTTGTCTTCTATACTGATGTAATTTTCTTACAACATACCTCTGAGATAAATTCGCAGAGTGTAGGTTTCCGTATGGTAGAACTTTGCAGCTGTTTCAGTTTCTAGAGGAAGAAATCAGAAATGCAAAAGGGAATTAATCAGCTGAGTAATTTGTCCATAACTACAGCAAAGTCAGCTGGCAGAATACGAGAAGATTTAGCATGTGAAGACAAAAAAGGAAATTTAAAGAAAAATTAGGCTGTTTTGTCCTAACTCACTACACTACGCTTCTCAGATGTTGCTGATGTTTCTGAACCATAGGAGGTACAGGCTCATGGAACCCCCTTTATAGAAAAGGGAGCTGGGGCGATGGGATCCTGCTGTTCTGGCCTTGTATTTGAACATCCTTGCTCTCCCTGTATCATGGATGCTTTCCTAAGTGTTACAACTGTCAGAGTCACTACTGTAAAAGCATGTGAAATACCATGCAAATGCCAGCTCATATTTCTACTACTACTAAAACTCATTCTGTGATCATTTGCACTAGTCATTGGTTATTTCTCCCAACTATCTGAGCAGCACTTTACACTTCAATGGCTGATCTGTTTCCTTTGTAGGATCAGGTGACGATTCGGCCTCTATAAAAGACTTTCCAAGGAATGGGACACCGTACATGTCCTTTTTTCATCTTCTCCCTCCACTTCCCCATGGGAGTACTGCTGCCTCCAAAGTGGTGTTTGGCTGATAAACTTGAGCAGGGAACTTGAGTCCTGAAACAATAAAATACATTTTTAGCAATACATCACCCAAAATGCATGAACTGTTTGACAGGTATTTCTGATTCCAGGTTCACCACGCTATATACTCATCTTGCTAGGGATGGATGACATGGATGTGTGAACAGAGTGAGCACCTCCTTGCCTGGGCAACACAGTGAGGAAGCCCTTGGGACTTCTTGCTGGAGAGGCAGAGATGGGGACAGTGTGAGATCCGAGGTCTGAGTGGGGCTGAGTTGGGATATGAGGGATCTGAAGAGACGGAGGTTGATACCAGCTGGGTTACTAGACCAACATACAGTAAAAGAGCATGAAGGGGCTGGGCAAAGCATTCAGAAGACAGATCCTGCCCAAAATATAATTACATAAAACCAACATAACTCCAGTTATTTTGGAGGCAGTTCTTACTTGAGTCTGAATCATGACTTTTATATTTTGAAGATACTATTATTTACATGGGCTAAAATATGCTTCTCTACCTTTGTACTGAGGGCCCATTGTAGAAGTCAGCCAAATTTAACGTTATACTTTGCTCCTTTTTTCTCTGGAGTTTACTTTCACCTTATGTACAGAATGATCTAAATTTACTGGAGCTTTATCACCTGTTTCAGAAAGAAACACCTCCTGTTTCTAGATCTTTCAACACCTCGATCTGCAAGTTAAGTAGCAGTGAACGCCAAACAGCCAGGGCGAGCTGAGTACACCTGAGGCTCATGTAGTCAGTGTGTCATCCTTCTCTCTAAAGCGGAGAGATACGGATTTGATGGGCGGAGTATTCAGTGGATAATGAATTGGTTGAATGGTCGCATTCAGAGGGTAGTTGTCAACAGCTTCATGTCCAGACGGTGATCAGCGACAACTGGTATCCCTCAGGGTCTGTACTGGGACCAGTGCTGCTTAATGTCTCAGTCACTGCCATAGCAGGATCAAAATCACCCTCAGCAAGTTTGCAGATGACACCAAGCCGAGTGGTGCAGTTGGCATGCCAGAGGGACGGGATGCCATCCAAAGGGACCTGGACAAGCTTGAAAAGTGGGCCTGTATGAACATCATAAGGCTCAACAAGGCCAAATGCAAGGTCCTGCACGTGGGTCAGGGGAATCCCCAGTATCAATACAGGCTGGGCAATGAAGGGGTTGAGAACAGCCCTGCAGAGAAGGGTGCTGGTGGATGAAAGGCTGGACAAGAGCCAACAATGTGCACTTGCAGCCCAGAGGGCCAATCCTGGACTGCATCAAAAGAAGCGTGGCCAACAGGTCAAGAGAGGTGACCCTGTCACTCTACTCCACTCTAGTGAGACCTCTCCGGGAGTCCTGTGACCAACTTTGGAGTCCTTAGCATGGAAAGACACGAACCTGTTGGAGAGAGTCCGGAGGATTGCCACAAAAATCATCAGGGGAATGGAACACCTCTGCTATGAAGAAAGACTGAGAGAGTTGGGGTTGTCCAGCCTGGAGGAGAGAAGGCTCCAGGGAGACCATATTGTGACCTTCCAGTATTTAAAGGGAATTTATAAGAAAGATGGGAACAATCATTTTATCAGGGCCTGCTGTGTCAGGACAAGGGGTAATGGTTTTAAGCTAAGAGAGGGGAGATTTAGACTAGATAGAAGCAAGAAATTTTGTGCAATGAGGGTGGTGAAACACTGGCACAGGATGCCCAGAGAGGTGGTAGATGCCCCATCCCTGGAAACATTCCAGGTCAGGTTGGACAGGGCTCTAGCAATCCGATCTAGTTGAAGATGTCCCTGCTCACTGGAGGGGTGGTTGGATGAGATGACCTTCAAAGGTCCCTCCCAACTCAAAGTGTGCTAGTATTCTGTGATTCTATATTAGTGTACCTAAAAATTTAAAAATACAGTTATGTCAGATACTGTTTCCTGCAGAGTTTGAACTCTGAGTGTTAGTGCTATGGAGCACATAAACTAAGCTCCTTTATAGACTCACTTTGCCTTTTTCTCATTAGGGTTTCCAATTTTGCTCTGATAGAGGTGTTTTTTTATATGTATCATTAAATATTTACCATGGGGAGGGTGGAAATATTTTAATCACTCAGATTTTTATAAAAAAATCTTCAAGTTGCAAACCAAATGCACATTTCCTTGCTCAGAAACTTGTTGCCACCCAGAATGTTTGTAGCACTATGAGGGCAGCTCACTATGTCCCAAAGTCCTGCTGTTTCAGCAAACAGCCTTGGTCATGGACCTGCAAAGGTAACACAAGACATACAAGACAGGAGGGGCTCAGGCAGTATCAGTCACTTCAGCTTGTCTCCAGTTTCCATTTGGATGGGCAATGATCAAATCTGGAGTTGTGGCTTTTTAATGTCTGAAGTATTGTCAGCTTGCACTGCGTGGTAACAATTGAAAAAAGGAGAGGGAAGTGGGCAGTCTGGTTTTGTGGCTTAGACATGACAGAACACCACAACAAAGTAAGCAAGTATGAAATACATACAGCTACACTTGTTAAGGTAACTACAAAACATACCCAAACCTGTGTCCTGTGGATCTTATAATCTAAAAGCTTTGAAAGTAATTTGGATATTTAAATCTAGTGATCATGAGCTGGGGTGTTTAAGGGAAAATAACTTACATGACAACTCTTTGTGAAGAAATATGTATATTCCATTTTAATAGTCTGTTATCTTGTGGTTTGAAAGGCAAAAGTATTTTGGTAATTCTATATATTTTTTTTATTATATATTTGGATGGGGGAGGGTTGGACTAGATGACCTTTAAGGGTCCCTTCCAACCCATAACATTCTATGAATCTATGATATTCTGTGATATTCACATGACGTGATATTCACAATATCCTGTGAAGCTGAAAGGCGACCTCACTTGCTATTTTTCTTGTTGCTACTCAAACTGTTTAAAGCTCTTGCTACAACGGGAAAGCCTCCTTCCCACACTCACACACCTCAGCCACTCATCTAATTCAGCACCCTAACAGTCTGGTTTGTCAGGGTGAGCCAACTCTGGCACATTCATCAACATTTATCCACTGTTGAACTGTTGACTATCCACTATTGAAAGTCTACCGATATTTTTGATGCTCCGTTGTTCTTGATAACGATAAAGAGGTTTCCATGACAAGTTGTCATTTCTGTTTTCTCACATGGTATTAGTCTCCTGTCCCATTAAACACAACATATAATGTTTGTTTTCAGTAATACTCAACCTGATATTTCATACGAGCCACAAGTGGAAGAAAAATGACAGGATATTTTGAAAGCATCTATTTCAAAACAGCGAACTGTTCCAAAGAGACCATCACATTGCTGTGTGTAATATAGCGTATCAGAAAGGAGTGCCTTGAGAAGGACACGAATGCCAATTAAAAGTTGCCTCATAACAGGATAAGAGCCTGGTAAATGATCCCTCAGCTACAAGGCAGTCTCCCTGGGTCGTTCATGGATTTTCTCCAACTGTACACTCCAGCCCTATAAAAAGTCAATCAATGATTTCTACTTTTTACTGGGGTTTTTACTGTGTTTTCATCAAGTGTTTAACTTTACAGAGCCATATGAAGCTTTAGACATTAATTCTGAACCTGAAGAAGCCAAGTTAGCTGTCAATGGCCTAAATGAGGGAGGCTAATTATAAAAGGTTCCTCACTGAAGGAAGGATTCCCTACTCATTTTCAGAAGATTAAATTGATCTGAACTGGCACGGTTATGGCTTGCCTCTTCGCACAGTCATGCAGGTTTAGCCCTCCTCTCACTGCCATTAACTCTATGGCAGAGAAAGCAGTTATGTTCAACAGCAATTATAAATGCAAAGTGTTTACTGGGGATATGGCTCAGATTAATGTTTTGTCTTGTCTCTCTCAAGTTGTTCCTATTCACCGCCTTTCTCCCTTCCCATGCTTCTTTCTTTGAAGAACTGTCCCAGATAAAAATTCCCTCTTGGCATCCATATTCCGTGGGGCAACACGGGGTCTTATCACCTCCTTTCCATTCCCCGCTTCCACCCTGACAGCAGCTGCCTCTGGTATAGTTAGATACGGTATCTGCAACTCCCATTTTTGGTGGCACTATTAAATGTAAACTCTTTTCCACAATAAAGAATCCACAGAGGCAAGGAAAGGAGAGAGAGTGTGGACTCCTCTGCTGCAGGTACAGGGAATGCCGTTGTAACAGGAGATTACTCATGTTTGAGAAGCATCTGCAAATCCAGTAGGCTGCTGACTTGGCTTCATTGTAGTAAGAAATGCTGAACACTTTACTGGGTATTAATTATTCACCCCTGCAGAATGATTTAAAATACCTGTGAATTCTCTCAGCAAGCAGACCCTAGCAAATATGTGTACCTTGAAATCCTGAGTGGGCTGTGCCGATGACAATGTCTGTAGACTTTTTGAGGGGGCTAGAATCTAATCTGGCCTGCCCAGTTTAGTCAAGATGGCATCAGCATCTCCAGGAAGGGAGTTACCATATTTCTCTAGGGCTTATCTAGAGTGTGTCTTAACTCCTCTGCTTAAGTGCTTATAAGGCTCCCATCACTACTGCATGCAGATGTGAACTAGATATTGCATAAAATCAACTTAGTGGAGCTATTCCCGATTTACAATGGCAACAGTTAAATCAGAACTGTACCTTTAAAAAAATCTCTGCAGAGTGCTTTGAGCAGTATTCAGAGTGTTGTTATTGAGCCACAGACAAAGGCATTTCTTCCTGAAAGTTCAACGGATTTACTGAACTGTTGCAATGTAAACACGAACACCTTACAACTGGGACATGTTCCCTCAGACTCACTCCAGTACTGGGTACAGAACCAGGTGAGATGAGTAACATGAATAGAAGGTTTATTTTCATCTTCTGACTTGCTGCAATAGAGAGAGAAATATTAGAGAGCGTGTTGAGTGACAGTGCTCTTAAAAGGATTGTCTTGTGAACATTTTAATACAGTGCATATGTTGATATTATTTATGAGAATGACAAGGAAATTTTCAAGCCAGCAAATTTTGAACTACCAATTTTAAAAAGTCCAAACAACTCTGAACAAAGTAGAACAGTAGCCTAAATCTTGCTAGCTAAACACAAATCAGCGTCTTCCTCAGTGGAGCAGAGGAAGGGCTCTCAACAGCAGTTCAAGCCACTGAAACTCATCTGCAGTAGTGGGGCCTGAAGCTGTGGACAGTGACAACTTTGTCAGTCATTTCTGCTATGAAAACCTCAGTCACTCCACAAGCACAGTCACATCAGCACACTTCAGCTGACAAGTTGCAGTGCACTGCTTTCAGACAACATCCTCACTTTTTACTTTCTGAGATTCCGGTTGGCCTTGACTGCGCAGCCCTGATGCTAGTTTTTAGTTTCTCTGAATCACTGGAAATAGGCTGTCCTTATTGTGCATTGTTTGCTTTGAAGGATCCTGGTGCATAGAAGTATCTTTTTCTCCGGCGAGGTGAGATTAGTTCTGTTATCCTAAAATATCCGCAGTAGCAGGCAACTCCTCTGAAAGGTAGCAAATGGCAGAAAGGGGCAGTGACCTTTCTGAGCAGTATAGGGCAGAAAGATACCCGTGAGTTTCCTCTCTGTGGCATGTGCCCACTCTGCCCTGCAGCGAACCACCTCTGGGCTTGAGCTGTAACTCAAGCATTGCAGCATTGACTATGCTTGACCTTGACATCATTAACAGACAATGCCTTTCAGGTTACCCCTTTAGAGGCTGCTGCACAGCCTGTTGAGTCACTTAATGGGGTTGCTACTGATGCATGAGAGTGCTGTTTCCTCTTGTTAAATCTCTGCTGCCAGCTGAGCACCAGCAGAACTGCCTTTTGGCTGCTGCAGTGTCTTTTGGGGGCTCTGCAGAACAGATTATCAAAAATTCCTGGCTATGTTTCAAGCAATAAATCACTTTATGAGATTAGTGATGGGTCATTCTTAGCAAATAATTATTTGACAATAAATTACTACACGTGGACAAATGCAGTGTATGCTATCCTTACCTGTGACTTATGGGTGCTGAAAGGAAGAATTTTTTAAAAAATCTGAGAGTAAGCAGGATGGACTAAGAGTGATTATCAGTAAAAAACCCAGAGGAACTAGGAAAAGAACTGCTCTCAAAGTTTTTGGAGCTCCTTCTTTCCTAAAAGTGAGTGAATAAATTGATGTCGACAGCAGCGAGCTAAACAAAGATAGGTGGCGGGGAAGGGTGAGTGGTGGTGTTTCTAACTCACAATATTCTTCCAGCCAGAAAGTGCAGATTATAAACGCTTGAGAATGGGTCCTACACATAGCTGTTCCAGGTGACTGTCAGCAGGCTAGTTAGCTGGGACTCCAGTCTGGCAGAAAGTACGCGAGATAATGTGTTGGAGTCATCTGATTATGTCCTGAAAACAAGCATGTAGACCAATCAGGCTCTGAAGGATGAACCCATTCATGTCCAGGATGATGTAGCAATACGGTGTGAGCAACATGCGTCATGCATCATAGAAAGTTGTTGATATTAACACTGGAGTAGATTAGACCAATTAAGAAAGTGATAGGCAGAGTTTAGGGGGGTTATGACGGGGTCATCTCATCGTGATTATGATAATGAAATACCAGGTATGTTTTCAGTAGCATCTTTCATTACAAGAATAACATCTCTTCAACTGTATTACTTTGAGGGGGAAATTACACTGACTATCCCTGGAATGAGAAATGGTTCAGTGTGCCAATTTCAGTGCAGCGAGTCACTACCCGTAAGATAAGCAAGCTGCAAAACTATGTGCATGTACATAAGAAGTACCGTCAACTCCCTTATGGTACAGCAGTGGAGCACGCCGTTGGATTTAGCTGTTATTTACAAGTCTAATTCCCTTTTTGTCCTATAAAAGGACAAAATACCTTAATGTCATAGGGATGGATTTTTAACCCAAACCAACTGGTATTGTGTAAGGATAATAAAATGTACAGCTGAAACGCATACTTCAGACAGACTGATAAGCAGGAGATACTAAACCTTCCATGCTGCATTTTCCTGGGAACTGTACCACCTACCCTGGCTATTCCCTATTTACAGTCTTTTGCTCAGCTTTAGGTCACTCTATTAATTCCACTTCAGACAGATCTTCCTGCAAACAAACAGTATCACAGAGATACTTACAAGTATCTATGTATCACAGTTATGAGTATCACAAGGTACTTACAACTTGAAGAGTATGACCACAAGATACCTTTAATATTGTACAGGGGAAGGGGACAGGGAAGAAGGAGATTTCTCATTTCAGTTAATAATAGATCAAAATGGATTGGAGCCATTGGATTAGGGCTCTGATCTTGAGGGATTTAGCAAAATTAGTCAGATCTGTGGCTAAATGAGTTGTGCATTGTGTTACTAATGGAATGGAAATGTAATGTGCTTTGTGTGTGTGTCTAGCAAGCCAGAGTTAGAAGCCGCATAGAAATGACAAGTTCCTGATCCTTGATTTGTTTTAAGAATTGTGACTTGTTTACTCTTCTGTGGATGAGGTATGGAACAAGAGAACTTTGTTGACGGGTTTTGAAGGAACAGAGGAACATAAATATTACCACAATAGATTATCTTTTCAGTCTAAGTTACTATCCTATTTTTGACAAACTCATGTATCAGGCATTTTGGATAAAGGCGAAGATGTGGGAAATGCACTGTAGGCAAATAGTTTAAATCTAATCTGGATGTGTAGTAGTTAGTCACTGTCATCAAAGGTAAACCATGAGTTTAATAAAAAATCCAGAATGGTCCTAGCTTTACATTTTGGACATAATTTAATATTACTTAACATATTAAAATATTACTTAATTTAATATAACTTAGCATCAAGTATAAATATATTTAATGTGTTTAATATTAACTTTAATGTGGCTTTTAAAACACAGTTTCTGAGAGATACCTCCGGAAAGCTTGTGGGATGCTGCACCTGGGACTGTGGAGGGAAGGTGGAGGGCGAAATGACTGACAGCCTATGGGAACAGGTT
>NW_010395804.1:85373-92447 GCF_000710305.1 Buceros rhinoceros silvestris | reverse complement strand
CATTCCTGTCTAAGCTAAACAGGGGAGACCTTTGCTGAGCAAAGGGTTTTTAAAAAGCTAATTGAAGAAGTCCTTCCAACTGCAAAGCACAAATGAAAATTGACACTAATACTGCATATTCAGAAAGCTGGCGTTAGTGAGACTTATGGTGCCTGTTTCCAAGTGAAGGAGGTCAGTCCTTTGCTAATTTGTTTGGTGTTTGCCATAATAACTGTAATTACGAGGCACTACTGTGATAATTTAATGTAATTTAGCACATAATTAGTGAACAAAAATCCTACACAATAATTCTTTCATGGAGCCATGCTACTAAAGAATAGTGGCACTCAGCAAGGTCTTTCCTGTCAATGTGCTCATCAGGCTTCTGTAGCCTGTAGTATTTTTACTTGTCCTGCTTTTTTTAAAAAATGAGCACAAATATCACAGCAGAGTTACTGAAATGAGAGCTGAAAAAAGAGCTTTGCCCTTTGGCAAAGAATGTGATCTTATTCCTTACCCAGTGAGTACAGCTAAAAGAAGAGGGTCCTCTGAAAGTTTCCTTGTCCTTTCCACGCTCTGCTGATGCTCAATAATGTCATCGCTGCTGATTCCAGGGGAAAATATTTCTACTGATGGGAGGGTGAAAGGTGATTTCAATAGGCTTTTCTGGTGCAGACTTCTCTCGGCTGATCTCTAATCCAGGAAACAATCTCTGATGTTTTTGTGTAGAAGAGGAAAGGCTTGAGTTGAAGCTTTTGTGACTCCTCTTGCATACACGCCACAGAAAATTCAGATGGTGCTGTTGATACTTGCTACAATCACAAAGTTGAAGTAAAAGAACAACAACAAAAAAACCTTTCTAAACCCTCCTAGGTGTTACTGTGACTGTAAGCAATACTTCGTATACTTGTCAAGGGGTCGAGTATCTGAAGCTACAAGTTTTCCAGTCCCTCAGTTTATCCTAGAGTGACTTAATGCTTTTAAATAGTTTTTAAAATATGAAGACTTCAATAAACTCGTGTTTAGCCTGGAGAAGGGGAATCTTATCAGTGTGCATAGATACCTGATGGGAGGGAATGAAGACAAGGGCCATACCCTTTTCAGTAGTGTCCACCAGTAGGACAAGAGGCAACGGGCACACACAGGATTGCGTGAGGTGATCAGAACACAAGAAAACTCTGAGGGTGGTCAAACACTGGCACATGTTGCTCAGAGATGTTGTGGATCCTCCATCTGTGGAGACATTCACACCCAACTGGACATGGTCCTGAACAACCTGTGGTAGCTGACCCAGCTTAAGCAGAGTGGTTGGAGTCAATGATCTCAAGAGATACCTCAACCATTCTGTGATAGGGATGTTTTTCCAGATCATCACCTTCCCAAGCTGTGGCCCAGATTTTTACTTTAAGATCACTCTTAGTGGGATTGAGTTGAAAACATCCACCAGTGATTAGGACTTAAGTTGACAGAATTTCACGTACTACTTCAGTCCAGCCAAACCATGGGGATTTCTGCTGTGAGGACTATCCCCTCAGCAGTCATTTTCGATAGTATGCCAGAAACAGACCTTAGTTGCCAACCCAAGACGTTTGGTTTATAATGCTTTGTACATTTTAACACTACAATTGGAATAAATTCTGCAACAATTAAACCCAGCATCACTTCTGAGAGAGGGGAATTATTCTTTATTTCCATGTTATATAGGACAGAGACTAATCAAGTAGCTTGCCTGTCACCGCGAATGATCATTGGTTTTGAGAGGGATCTCCCATCTCTCCACCTGATCTGGCCTTCACAAATGACAAAGATCCCTAGAAATCTAGCTAAATGGAGCTCTGCAGCTAAAGCAAATTTGAGGAGAAGGGCAAAAGATATCCCAGGAGTAGGGTCCTTATAACTAGATGTTGTTTGCATTAAAAAAGATCAAGGAGAACACCATATTTGCCTCTGCACTGCGAACTTGTTAGCCTGCCTGAGTGCTGGAAGAATGTGAGCTGGTAGTCCCCCCTTTCCACAAATCCATTTTCATCAGCTCTATTCAAAACCTTCCATTCTAAAGCAGAACCCTCACGGTCCTGCCCTTTCTCTATCAGCCTATTGTATGGGCATGTGGTTAATCCCCAAGCCCTTGACCTTTAGTGATTTGTACTGCTGTCAAGGCACATTACACAGCTTTCCAAACTGCTCTGCACTACAGAGGAAAATGTCCACAGTAGGGTTCTTTTGTTTAAGCTAGCATGCAACAGGCATCAGTTTTATCATGCAAACATTTTCGTGTTTTTCTTCTGGGGAAACAACCCTCCCACCATCCCTTCTCCAGAAGTTTCAGTATGAAAAAGAGAACTGAGAAGTTAGACTAGGTGGAGGGGAGCTGTCTGCAATTTACAAACCAGTGAAGATTGTGGGACGGAGGCTGTGAGGAAAATGAGAACTTAGTATTAATATCTAGGAAGATGATGGCTTTATTTTTCAAAGAAAAAATGTAATTTCCGAACAAGCCCATAGCTTTGGTGAAAAATGGGTTGCTAGGGTCTAGGAGCATCTGTAAGGCACTCAGGGACCTCAGCTCTACTCTTCATGGTTTTTGGTGAATAAGTCATCTATGGAAAGGTGTAGCAACTAGAAGGTGTTCTTCCTTTATCGACAAAGACAGCAGACACGGCATGTATACAGTCTTTCACCTTCGGTATTCCCTCATTCAGAGATTTAACCTTACAGTAGCAGGAACAATTTCTTCTCTCTGCCAATCCAATTCTTGTCTTTTTGAGGATCTCAGCACATTCCTCAGCTGGACTAATGGGAGTTTTGAAATGGACTAAAAATAGCAACTCATTTCATTACTGTCAGTGATGACTTTCAGCCATCAGCCTGAGATGCATTTTAATATGGAGCTGAGAGAAGAGAAAAAAGACTCGGATGTATTAGAAAGTGCCATAAAGGGGAAGGTTAAAGGAAGAGTTTGCTTCCAAGGTTTACCATGTTCTGCTTAAGAACACCATTCTCATGCCAAAGAGAGATTTCATACAGAATTTTCTAGCTATTACATTACATTGGAGAATCAATTCCTCACATCAGCTGATCAATAGGAACATTTACTTTGCATCATAAAAGAGAGTAATATCAGGTAGTTTAAGAAGAGTGTAGCCTGTAATGATAATCTTAGGCTTACATGGACAGTGATGACCTTTAGAGTAATGAGCATGACTCAGGAAAGAGATCTGTGGGTCTTGGTGGAGGTTTCTCTGAAATTTCTCTGCATCTGAACAGCTGTCAAAAAAACCCATAGATGTTAGCAAAGAGGGACCTATGAACAAATTACCAATACACCACTGCATAAATCAATAGGCTGCTGGTGTCTGGAGAGGAGTCTGGTTGCAGCTGGATCATGCAATCTGAGAAGGGGAATCATGGGACCCAGAGGCACACTAACAAGGGTAACTGGGATGATCACACACGGGGATCACCTCTCTGCATGGGGAATCAAACAGCCTCCAGTTCTTTGTTCCAAAAGAGACATGACTGGGGTGGAGTTGATAGGTTTGTTCTTATCACACGTCGTGGAGAAAGTGAGTGGGAAATGATTATTCACCAGCCCTAGCAATACAAGTTAGCTAATGATGTTATTCACTGGTAGATATAAACCAAACAAAACGACATCTGTTTTCCCCACACAACCCATCCCCACACAATAGTCCCAATAGTAAAACCATGAGTCTCATTGCTGTGAACTGTTGTGGAGGGCAAAAGTTCAGAAAGTGATTAGACAACTTCAGGAAGGGTAGGTGTGTCAGAGCCTATCAAATATCAAAGCAGCCTCCAGCTCAGAAAGTCCCCAAACTGCTCACCACTGAAGCTGGGATTGCTCTGCCCGCAACTCGCTTTGCTCTTTTCCTGAGCATCCTTCCCTCTCCGGACAACTGCTGGAGATTATAAGGGGTAGACGGTAGACAGAGTCTATCCATAGTTATTTATGGGGCTTACTACCCACACTGTTAAACACATATACAGATGTTACAGTCCTCACAGCCTGGACAGAAATTCACGGCAGCAACAACACGAGCTCTACAAAGAAACATGCCCGTGATTTGCTCTTTGCTATTGCAACAAAGGTCTTCCTGTGATTTCTGCGTGGTGTCACAGCTGACCCACATGGTTCGTGTTTCACTGTAATTTCTCTCTACATTAATGTGTTTTGTAAATGTACTGCAGGGATTTCTAAATAGTGAAAGGATAATTTTCCTGGATCCCCTATTGCTGCTGACCCACCCACCAACAGAGATTTTGTCAGTCTCCATGTTCCTAAAATCACATTTCCTTTCACTGCTTTTTGTAACAGTTGGAACCTCTGATTCAGCACCTCTCCCAGTCCCTGGCTTCCCCTGTTCCACCCATGCCAAACAAATAGGGTTTTCAGAAAGGAGAGAACTGCCTGGCAAAGGAGAGGTAGGACAAAGAGGGAGATGGACAAGGAAGGGGAGAAGAGCTAGGCAAGGGGCATATGAGGCTTTTCTGGGGTTCCTGCCCAAGAAAAATTCTGTGGCCCTTTGCAGGGAGAGAAGCAAGCAGGAAGCCACAGGGCCTGCAGCAGCAAGAAGGGAAACATGATTAAAACAAGGCTGAACCAGGCTGGTAGGGTCACAGCTCAGGGTCCTATTTAGGAGCTGCAGCTGTAGCCCGGACTTCCACATCATGATCATGCTTCCATGCATTTTCCCTGGTGCTTATAGAAGGGCAGGTTTGCCAAGCTCAGCAGGCACTGGGGGCCTGAAGGGAGAAGCTGTCTCCCAGAGATCCAGCTCCCAGCCCTGGCCAGACTCTGGGTTTAGCAGAGGCTAGCCTGCCCATCGGGGAGGGGGGGACTTTCCTTACTCCCAGGGCCTCTGTTCTAAACGGCTCAGTCCCAAGAAGATGATGACTTCAGAAGCCCTGGGTTGTAGCTGTGAGCCAGTGACCAATCTGTGACCCAGCAGGAGCACAGGTTAGAGACGCTGGATCCTGTCCCCTTCCTTAGGGGTGTGGATGATCCTACTGAGCACTCAGCTGGACTTCCTGTCACCTCATTCTGCTGTCAGTGACCTGAGCATGGAAACCTGTGGTCCAGGGGACACTACCTGTCAACAGCGTGATATATCTGCAGTCATCTGGTGGGAAGTACACTGACCAAGTGAGAAATAGATCTGGGTAAGTCACAGCACTTGCAACAGCTGGCACTGGTCTCCTGGGCTTGTTCCCAATAGAGTTGCCATGCCCAGCATGGCATGACACTGACATTCAAAAGCAAACTTGTTGCACCGTCCCCCTGCAAAGGGGTGTGTGTGTACATAGTCCCAGAGATGCAGGAATACTTGTTGCTGAATGTGCAGAGTTACTCGGGTGTCCAAAAGATGGTATCCATTGACAGAGCATATTATGAAATAGATCTGGGTAAGTCACAGCACTTGCAACAGCTGGCACTGGTCTCCTGGGCTTGTTCCCAATAGAGTTGCCATGCCCAGCATGGCATGACACTGACATTCAAAAGCAAACTTGTTGCACCGTCCCCCTGCAAAGGGGTGTGTGTGTACATAGTCCCAGAGATGCAGGAATACCTTGTTGCTGAGTGTGCAGAGTTACTCAGGTGTCCAAAAGATGGTATCCATTGACAGAGCATATTATTAACGGAACAGACACAGGCAGGGGGAGAGAAGTTTGGAAAGCGCTTCAGGATATTCATCCACCCAGCTTCAGCCACATTCCCTCCTTGTGCCTCACGACTGTGTTTCCAAGCTAATTGTAATAAATCCATTGCAGTTGATCTCAGTCCTTCCTGTGCCTTGAGTTTTCAAATCAGTCTGTCTGTCTAGAGCCGTATCAGATGTTCTCAACAAGCTCCACTCTTTCACCCCTGTCAGCCACACTGACTAGATGAGTGGGCTCAGGAGTTGGGCAGGACTAGCAGATGAGACTTGCCGTGAATCAGATGCAGACAGGCTCCATCTAAGGGGACTAGAGACAGTCTCCAGCAAAGCTCGCCATGGTGATTTAAGACTTCACCATCTGCAGCTCCCCCTTTTTTAGGACTTGCTATTTCATAGTGGAAGAGAAGAAATACGTAATCCCGCGTTAACTTACTTTGCTCTGTATTCCTCTCATCAGCTTAAGCCAGTCCTGAAAGCTGGGACAGCGGTGGTGTTGACACAGAGCCACTTCTACTGTTCCTGCCACAGGGTGAGTGCTTAGTTTGCCATGAGATCTCCCTCCAGTTTTCTGTGTTCATCGGGAGACTGTATTGAGTATTCAGATGTTGCCTTTGCTGAGAAGCAAATGATTCTTTTTTTCATTTTTCACAATGATTAACTAGAGGTAGGTAAAATATTTTTTTGTTGGCTGCAGCTAACTGGGGAGTGGTTCCATTTTTCTTTTCTCCCCTGTAAAATGTAAGGTAAAGCAACACATTTTGTAAATGAGTCTCAATCTTACTAAATTTTATCAGTGAGAAGGAACCCTGGAAAAGCCTTTTAAAACATAAAAGTTTTTTGTTGAGATGCTTTCAAATATTCTTTTCATTTGAAGTAATACTTTATTTAGAAGTTTTCCTTACTGTTTTCAAGGCTCAGACAAATTATTCTGTGTCATTTTCATGTGTCTTCGAATGGATAAAAAAACTTCCCCATATTCTAGTTTTTTCATTGTGGTTGACCTGAATTCCCAACATAGATCTATTTTATTAATATTTTTTAACATGAAAGAACCAAAACATCAGCTATTAGCACATCTCAGAGTGCATCTTGCCTGTTTATCTCACAGTAGAAAAGATGTTTTCCTTTGCTTCATTACATCCTATTTTATACAGATAGAGTCTTCCTGTGTTGCCCTGACAATTCCTCTGCCCCCTCCCTTTTTTCCCTTCCCCCTCCCTCCCAACCCCCACACCCCCCCCAGCTGTCCTCACCTCCCCAGGCCTTTCTGTTTTATTCTTCTGCTTTATGTAGGTCACTACTACTCTTCCCTGGAGTCTCCTCTTGTCGTTTCTGAAATGAGATGCTTCATTAGCCACTCTCCAGTCTTCTGGCATTAGTGACTTCTGCAGCCAGCTTGCAGACAACGCAGCTAGTG
>NW_010395804.1:49476-85249 GCF_000710305.1 Buceros rhinoceros silvestris | reverse complement strand
CAGTCTTCCTCCCCTTGCTGTTTGCCCTGCAGAAATAGTACCAAGCATGTCCATGAGTCAGAAACTCCGGGGAATGCCCATTAGTGTGCGCTGGGTTTCTCCTGGGTGTATTTCACACTCTGAATCTTACTGAACCTCGTTATGTTCCTTTCGTATAGATGCTTGGCATAGTTAATATTTGAGGAGGACAGATGAAAGGTTTTGACATTTTTTAAAAAATCCCTTAAATTACTCTATCTTGGGGTAGATGGAGAAGATTTGCAAACAAGAAGCAGCTTTATGCTTCCAGCTCAAATGTCTCTTATTATACCCTAAAAAAAAGAAATCTAAATGAAGAGAATTATGTATATGAGTCTGTGCGGCTCCTTGCCCCCTCCAAGAGGAACACTGAAACTGAACAAGGCATGGCAGTTTTATTCTGCTGGGAGGGGACATTTCAAAGATAGTAAACAGGGAGAACAAAGTGTGCATGTTCCAGAGCTCTGCACACAATCACCAACAAATAAGCCTGGCAGCGTCCTCGTTTTCTGTAGGAGTGTGCTCCATACAGCTAATCCCCTCGTCCTGCGTTGCCATCTGGAGTATGCCATGAGCAGGTCTGTGTAACAGAGGTGTTGCAAGTCTGTGACAAGCTGGGCAGTGCACCGAGGGCCTGCCAGCAGCCACAGGCTGTTCTTGCTCAGCCACACTTGGAGCCTAATACACAAGCTGTACTCGGCGAAGGGCAAACGCCTCTTGTGAGAGGTATCCTGGAAATAAAAGCCTGTGTTGCATCAGCAGTATTTCCCTCCTAAAATCTGAGAGCAGGATGGCCCTCAGCATGGTGCTTGGAGAGCCACCAGCACCCTGTGTCAGGGAGACTCTCAGAGCACAGAAGAAATAACAACAGCGAGCAAAACCTGCTGCAGCCCGATGAGAGGTTGCTTGGCTCCCACTGTGCTGGAAACGTCCTTTCTCCAGTCTGAATGCCAGGCGAAGGCTGTGTGGCAGCCGGAGACTGGTGGTTGCCCTGTTACCCACCACACAGCCACCCACACTGGTCGTTGCCCCTTGTCACACACAGCCTCTGTTGGCCACTTATCCCTGCCAGCAGCACCCTGGCATCCCCAGTCACCCGACGTGCTGGCACGGGACAGCCGGCAGAGCCCCAGCAGCTCATCTGGAGAGGCTCTGGGCATCCCCCCACCTCTGCCAAGCCGGGGGTTGTTCATCTCCACTAGTCCCTCACCAGGGGCCCACCCTGTCCTCCACGGTTCAGCGACTATGAGTGTCTTGGTGGGGGGACGGAGGGCCTCTGTGGGATCTTTACAGCTATTGCTGTTTCTACCTCTGCTGGATAATACGGCTTTTGTCTTTCCTGTCCTTTCTCAGCTTCATAAGCATCCTAATTGTGCTCAGCTCCCTTCATGGCAAGCACGTGTAGGCAAGTGCAAGTTTCCAGACCTCTGGCAAAGATTCTATTGCAAAAGGGGAATAAAAGGCTCAGAGAGTGCAGCCAAGCTCTGACGGCTGTAACCGTGCAGGGCTATTTATCTCCCGTTTTTAGGCCTGCTCTCTGTACTGGGCTGTCAGCACAGCAACAGCTTCTGGCAGTTGGGGGGCTTTCCACTCACTGATCTCAAAGCTGTCTGCTAGGAGCAGTGGACTCTCACTAACCACACAGCAGGGACATAAGAAAGGAAGAACGGAGATGGGACGTGATCTCTGGCTGCCCTGCCTTGCTCCTGTCTCTCTTGGCAGCTGCAGTTTCTCACTGCCTTCAGACTAGGGCTTTTGTGTCACACAAGAAGTAGAAAATCGTACATTAATCTTCTTCCTGTTTTTCCCCCGTGAGCTGCTGTGTTTGTTCAGGCAGGGATGCATTTGCTTAGAAAGGCGAGTGCTGCCCATTGGCAGTGCCCCTCTCCAGAGGGTTCTTCCAGCAGGGAGGTGGCGGCAGCCTCCTGCTTGATGTCCGTCACTAGTAAACTGGCAGACGGGTCACCCACCACTCCAGAAGCAAAGCACCAAGCCCCTTAGTTGACCTTAACCTCAATAATGAAAGGTGCAACTACTGTTTGTAAAGAAAAAGAGGAAAAAGGGAAAGGTTTGGATCATGTGTCCCCCTGCCCCTCCCTCCAATGGCTTGGATCCATTTTGGGCTTTGGTCCAAAAGCTCATTAAAAGGAAAGTATTACTCTGAAAGAGGGGAAAAAATGGCTCATCCATCAGGGGAAAGACAGCATCAGTTACTGGCTGCTAATTTGCTCTCCCTTGGGAGACCTGCATCTTTTTGATAGGAAGAACGTTTTGCCACGGAGGGATGCTGAGTCAGCCTGACTTTTTCTTACCCCATGCTCCTCCTTTCCCTGGCATGACCCCAAAGCAGGCATCTCCTGTACCTTTTGATCTCTGCAGTGCTTGACGGGCACTGCTTGGGGAAGACACCTCACGCATGTGCACATAGCACCCGCAACAGCTGAAATGTGTCAAATAGATAGGTATATCCTGTCACAGACGGATGGTGTTAAATAGGTAAATTCAAAAGAGAGAAACCTGTCTGAACCATAATTCTATTATTCCATTACTTTGGAGAAAAGGAGGCTCAGGGGAGACCTTATCATTCTCTACAGCTCCCTGAAAGGAGGTTGTAGTGAGGTAGCTGTCAGTCTCTTCTTCCAAATAACAAGCAATAGGATGAGAGGAAACGGCCTCAGCTTGCACCAGGGAAGGTTTTGATTGGGTAGTAGGAAAAAATTTCTTCACTGAAATGGTTGTGAAGCATTGGAACAGGCTGCCTGGGGAAGTGGCTGAGTCACCATCCCTGGAGGTATTTAAAAGCCCTGTAGATGTGGTGCTGAGGGACACGGTTTAGTGGTGACTTGGCAGTGCTGGTTGATGGTTGGACTTGATGATCTTAAGGGTCTTTTCCAATCTAAATAATTCTGTGACTCTGTAAGAGCCAAATAAGTAAAAATAAGGCATTTCTTCAAGGTGTTGTTTTGTTTTGGTTTTTTTTTACTACATACTTCAGGACAAAACTAGTTACGTCGGTGGAACAGCCCAATAGTCAGCAGACTACCTGATCAGGGCAAGGACTACAGAGAAAGCCAGATGAAGACACAAATGTTGCATGACAATGAGGAAATGTGAGGGTTTTTTTTTCCAAAAGTCACTCAAAAATCTTTTGAGCAGAAACTACGGAAGATGTTGAAATGCAGTATTGCTATGAGCACTAGGGAAATGCCAGAAAAGTGAAAGAAAGTTGATTTTTTAACTAATATTTCATAAGTATAAATGAGATGACCATTCCTGACCTTTGAGTCCAGGCAAAATAACAGAATAGCTGAATGGAATTCTTTATTAGGAAATGAAGAGAGTGGGGGCTAATAAATTACAATCTTTGTCAAACTAGCTGGAGACCCTTTCTTTGTTGAGATAATAAGTGCAGTGACAAAAGGTAAAAATATTTACATGTTTAAATTTAGTTTTCATCTGGGCATTTTCTTTGTGAAAACACAATATTTGGATTAAAAAACTCCAAATGATAGATAATACAAAAAGTGGAACATGTTCAGTGGCTCAGGAAGTGACTCATTGCCAGAGCTCCCGTGCAACCGCGGCTAGGGACTCATTTTTTGGCTAGCCCACTTCCAGCGGGGTCCTGCAGCCACCTGCAGCGTTCATTTTGCCTCTTCTCCTGCGTTAACTGTGACACGTGCTCTGCGTGTGTGTGTGTGTGTGTGTGTGTGTGTGTGTTGGACCCTGGGGAAGAAGGAGGAGATTGCTCAGCGATACTTCACGACAAAGACTGCTCAGGAGGATGGGCACAATGTGCGATGTCTCCTTGGCAAATGTGCTCAAAGCCCTGCCTCACTGTGCACTGTGGAACCTGCTTAGAGATTCATCTCTCTGATTAAATCCGTCTTTATATCTACTCCCATCAGGAACATGCCATTTTAGGCCTCCTCAGTCTGGCAGGCAAGAGCGTAGTAACAGCAAATGGGAGGAAGATTCATCTCAACAAATTCAGCCTGGAAATAAAGCACAAATTTTCCACGGTCAGGGAACCTTGCCTTGACACACCTTTGCCAAAGGTTGTGGTCACTGGCCACTCAACATCAGGATAGGATATTTTTCCAAATGATGTGCTCAGGTAGGGTTGATTCAAGGAATGCCTGGTAGTCTCAGATTCAAGGTCTCTGCTGGTAGTTCTCATGACCTTGTCACCTGAGGACTCAAAAAATTTTTGCCGCTGAAAATGTAGATCCCTTAGAAATGTCATTTATGTAGATTGCAATACAGTTGTTATTGAAGTTGCTCTGCTTAGTGATCTTTTCTACATCTCAGAAGACAGTCTGCATGGAAACTGTAGGTGAGCTCTCACAGGGTACCCCTGGCAGTCCTGTCTACCTCATCCAAAAAACTGGTGCTTGTACCAACTTATTCTGAAGAGAAAGATTATCCTCTAGCACAGCATTAATCAGCCATCTCCTCTGCTTCACTGGTTGCTACTTTCTAGTCATTGGAAGGAGGGGGCTGCTTTAAGAAACAGCGCTTGAGTCATGGAAACTGAACAGGGGTCAAGTCTCAGTGTCCTGAGCAGGAAGTTGCACTCCCACTTCCTTCCTGCCTCTTTCCAGAAGATCTCAGTAATCTTCTCCCTCCCATCTTTCTGTCACTGAGCTGCCTGGGGCGTAAAACCTGCCTCTGCTCTCTCAGAAGCCTGAGAAACACTCCCCAGAATGACCTCTCCCAAACCCTGCCAGCTGCCTGCTGTGGTGAAGCTGCAGGGTATCACTAAGATTTTTTGCGAACCCTTGGCTACTCAGCATCATGCCCATTCCTCACTGTGCATCTTGTGGCTCCTGGAGAGGTGAGAAATAAAGTGCCTTCAGCTGTGGAACACGAGGCTGAGGCCACAGAAGGTGATGCAGAGCTCTCCATAGCTATCCCCTACCATTAGCACCTCTTTCGATTGGGCCACCATGCCTGAGCAATGTCCACTTGACCAAAGCATTTTGTCAACTTTAATTATTACTCGTTTTACTGCAAGTTGAAGGTTTATTGCTTAGTAAATTGACGCATGTAAATTACGCAATTTATGATTTAATATCAATACCAATTCTTATTTGATCCCATTTTGCAAGTGGGGAAAGTTTAGGCCAGTTCTTGTTAAGTGATGCCATGGAAGGATGTGGCAAAGAGCTGCGTGAAGAAGTGGGCTAATTCTTGAGCCAGCTTACCGAGGAGGAAATGGCTGAGGATACTTTTCATCTTAGCATAGCTGGATGTGTGCATGCTTCACAAGCAGTGCTTGAGGCAGCACTTCCTCCCTACAGTGCACGGAGGAAGGAAACTCAGTGGTGATAACATACGGTGGAAGTTAGTGCTGGCTCACAAGCCTCAGGGAGGATGTGGCTCCACATGTGTAGCTGGAGTTGGTCCAAGAGCTCTGCCAGGGGAGTCTCCAGCAGGGATCACCACTGCTACAGCAGAGGGAAGGCCTCCACGACTTGAATGCCATGTCTGGGTAAGGAGAGACCCTGAACGAGGAGAAGGGGCTCAGCTGTGCTGGTAATAACAAGACCGCTCTACCCTGCTGATGTGGCGTGGAAAGATAGAAAGGAGAGCTTGCTGGCTGATGTAGAGGAGACCTACACGAATGAGAGATCCCCATTTCAGAAACGTGTGTTTCCATTGCCTTGGACATGTCAGTGCCTTCACTGAGCTCCTCTGCCTGCCAGACCCGGTTCCCTGCATGCTACCCTTCATCCAGGGTTCCCAAAGCTGACTGTAGTCCTTGATTAAATCGGTGCCGTCCAGAAGTATGGAGGTAATAATAAGGAATGAGTTTCATATGATTATGTACCTTTTTTTCTTAAATAATTTTAAACAATGTTTATTTTAAGACATGCTGAAATATCACCGGGTTTCTAAACTGATGTGAGAGCAAAACTGGATGCTTGCTTCCTGCATTTGAAGGACATGTTTATCGAAGGCTGGCAGAGGGTGTCTATAACTCCAGCTGCAGATGTTCATTCTTGCTTTGCTAAAGGAGGCCCTGTGCCACCTGTCCTGATGAGCACCACACATGGCAGGCTGACAGCCCCGGTGCTCCGGCCTCTCGGGCACAGAGTGGACAACAGGCAGCTGTGGGAAATGGGTGGCTCTGGCAAATGCTGGCAGCTCCTTGCTGCGCATACGGCAGTGGCGCGTCCTCTGGGCTCATCATGTCTGTTCCCGGCAGCTTGCCTGCATGCTGGCAGCCATGCCCAAGTTCCGTCACCGTGCAGCAGCTCGCCCTGCTGCAAGTGAGGCAGTGTGGGCTTGTTCGGCTGCGTCATTTGCTGGATTGATTTTTATTTTTACTGTGACAGCTCTTACCCGGGGAAGCCAAACTCTCCTCCTAGCTAAACCTTTATATTATTCTATCGCAGTGCAACAGAAAAGTGGAGAGACTATTATTGTCTGCAAACACCCATACCTACAGCTAATCTATTATTAGGGAGTTAGTTAAAGAGGAGCCTCCAAATTCTTATTTTTAAGCACAAACAAAATTACGATAAACTGTACCTCTTTTGCATGCTGAGGTATTGCGTGTAATGCAGGTTCTGGGCAAAAAGAAACCTTCTGAAACCTTGTATTTCGTTCATTTATATGTGGTCCTATCTGCCTCGTGGGTCACAGATCTCTGAGAGCGATGGGCACAGAGAGCTGCCACTGAGCATCACTGCATAGCAAATGGCTACTCCTCATCTGTCAGCTGGATGTCTCTGCAAGGGACTTGCAAGATGTTTGTCATTCCCCATGCTGTCTACACGATAGGACCCTCTATAAACAGAAAACAATTAGCAAGATATTATCTAGAAAAGGTGTGAACAACAAAAATTCCAGACTGAGTTTTATCGTAATTTTAAGTAGAAATATCCCTGTGCACTGCTGTTGTGCCCAGTTTTCCCCTCAAGCAGGGTCAGTTTGTGACCAGAGGGCAGCTCGTCTGCAAGCCCAGGTAATCTATTTTGAAATTGCATTTCTGAGGAGAAATGCATTATGATTATCATTATGATGCTGAATGACACTTGGATGGAGTAAAACACCAGTCTTCCAGGGCAGCCTTGGGCAGCCAGGCACCACTCTCCGCAGTCGGATGATTTGCCTAATGCTCTCTTGAGAGGCATGAGCTCAGGGTCTAGAGACCCTTGAATGGGGGACTGAGGGCAGGGAGGAGGAAGGTGAAGGACAGCATTTGTGGATGCAGGTGGAAATGGAACAGGATCTACGCCAAGATGTGATGCTGCACTGGAGTAAATCTCAGGCCACCAGAGAGCCCTGGGTTTGTAGACTTTACTGGGACAACGTGACATGTCTCAGAGACTTCACATAGAAAACCGAGAAGTGTTTCTGGTTTTCTCCTCTAGTTTCTATGAGCCCATTCTTTATTTTCACCACTATGGAGAAGTTAATCAAAGACTTGCAGTAAAAATTACTGCAGCGTGGGGCCTTGTTGTAAATCTGCTCTCTATAACAAGCTGGGAGTGATTCTGCAGAGAAGCACGAAGCCAGAGAGAAGGTCAGGCTGGGCACCTGGTCTGTGACAGTAGAGGGCAAGTCCTGCTGCTTCCTGCTGCCTCCCCTTGACTTGAAGCCGTGGTGGCAGAAAAGTGACCTGCAGGAGCCAGGCTTGGGCAAAGGGTGCTGGGGAGTGTGCCCCACTCACAGGACATCAATGTTTCCATACCCTGGAGTGGCTTGGACACCATACAGTCAATGATAAGGCACCATGACTGTACTCCAGTGTGAAGGAGAACCAGTGGTGGGGTTACTCTTACTGCAGTATGTCTCAAAGGAGTATTTTTGTGGTTGCCTAAACACAGATTGTACGGTATTTCCCTCTTCCAATGAAGGACAGACCATCTGACTAAAAATAAAATCGAAATTCAGCCCAAGAGTGGGTTCCACCAGAATACTGCTTTTGGCCAAACAGCTCTGAATTGGACAACAATGTCTGGAAAAGCTGCTGTGTCCCGCGACTAGAGAAAAAATGTGCTTGATCTTGGCAAATATCCCAGCTCCCTTCAAAGCACAGAATGCTTCTCTCCTTTTTGACCTTGTTGCTGTTGAACTCTTATGCCAGCCAGAGTTTAGAAGCTCTCGGTTGATTGCAATAAACTGAAAATGGCTAGCAGCGGAGTTCAACACATGCAGGAATAAGGTGGGTTGTTCTTTCTCCACATACAGAAGAGAAGCTTTGGCCAGCCAAGCATTGCCCACTAAAGGTATGAAGCAGAGCGGATTTCATCAGCTCCAGCCCACAGAGACTGCTTTTCCTAGGAGGAAATACATCATCCTGCACCACATCAATTGGCATTCTGCTCTGTGGGTCAGGAGACCTATCCGCCCTGTACCCAACTGAGCTGCTGCAGGAGCTCTCAGGAACAACATGCCACCTAATTTGCTCTTCCAGGGAACTCAGTTCCCCGGGTTGAAACACTGGAGTTAGTCAGCATTACCTTATTAGCCCACTCTTCCATGACGTAGTCTGCAAGTACATTTTTAACTGCCATTGTAGTACTTTATGGCATTAATTCCATTGAAAGGCAAAGGAGCAATGTCTGTTTGGAAGGGAAGTGCAAATGTGGGTAGAAAGTGCCTCCTCTACGTGTGTGTGGTGCAGTCAGCTGCTGTGCTCTGGAACTGGCTCTAGAGTTGCCAGAGAGAGGCAAATTCTCTGGTCCATTTGCAGGGCACAGGAAGGGTAGATCCAGCCCCTCGGGGAACAGACATGGACAAAGTGCCTGTCTTCCTACATGGCCCTGCCAGTGCTGGAGACAGATGGGCCAAGAGACTCTACAGTTGACCTTGCAGTTATTCACTAGTGAGATTTGCCCACTTTCCCACCCTCCCCCTGCCTGTGTCCTGAGAAGTGTGAGAATTTGATTTCCTGACTGTTTCCTAGCTTGGTCCCAGCCTGAAGGGGTGAATCACAGCACCACAGTCTTGCAGCCAGACCTGTCCTGAGCTGATCACTCATTGCCAACTGCACATCCATGAAGCAGGATGGCTCCTTCGCTCCACCTCCCCATATCCCTCAGACTGTGGGCTGGTACAGTCCCTGCCTTATTGCTGACCTAGTCAGTAAACCTGCAGAGGGCCACCCAAAGCACCGCAGTGCTCCAAAACAGGCAGCCTTTTCACTGCGTGCTAGGGAGGAGTGTTGGCTCATGCAAGTTGCGTACCTACACCTAAATAAAGTGGAGAATCTTTTTCACATCAGAAAGACTGTCTGACATGGCCTCCCCATCATTACCGCCCAAAAAACTACTTGCTCCTAGATCTGTGCATCCATTTAGATATACAGGCTTTCAGCTGTGGGGTTTTTAAACTTCAATTTGATTGTGAGAAAGAATGAGATGAGCTGCAAGCACCAGAATGTGATAGCTCTGGAATATTACACAGCAGTAATCTCAGTAGTGAGTGGGAGCAAGACACTGAGGGGTGTGCAGCCTGAGAAAACCAGGGAGGCTCAGTAAGTAGCAGGAGCAGATAAAAGCAGACAGCTTGGGAAGATATTTAGAAGAGAAGTATCCATATAAAGAAGGCAGACAGGAGAAAGACAGCCCAGGCCACTTCCAGGGCAGACCTTTCAGTGAACGCCAGCAGCTCTGCACTGCTGGATGTGGAATTGTTTTATGGGTTTCTCTCATATCCAGTCTCTCGGAAAACTATTGTCTAGTTTGACCTAACGGGAAGTGCAACTGCTCAACATAGGGAGCACATCCAAGAAAAAAATGAAAAGCAAAAAATTAAATTCAGAGGTTGGCTTTCCCTATTTTTAGCTTGCCTGCAAGTTATTTGGAGATGCATGCAACTTATTTTCAAAGATTTAGGAAGCAGAGGGTGTTGCCAGTTTTTGTGGTATAAAAAACCCAAATGTGCTGCATTTCTTGTGACAGATGATGGGCTGCAAAAGCTGCCTAAATAGGCAGCGTTGTCAAGGGAGGCTGGTTTTAGGCAGTTGCATTAAAGATTTGTCAAGTGAAAGCTGCAGCACTTTGCTTCCCTAATGTTAAAGAGAGGCACACACATAAAGGGAAGAGAGGGTCAGAGACCCAACACGTTCATGGTTCTGCAGCTGGGGTCATCGGTTGTGTAACTGCTCAGGAATTAATTAATTGGTTACAGTTGTATACGTGCTTTGCATTCCAGAGCCTCCCATAGGAGGGAGGTTGCACTCCAGCATTTGCAAAGATACCCATAGATCTGGTGGGGAATTGGCAGCAGAAGTCTTGTCACTGAGGAGCTGCCCGTAAAACAGACAGGCCAGAAAAAAAACACTGCTCATGGCCAGCTCCCTTCCTGACCCAGTTAAGCACCACTCTGTTCTCCGACCCATCTGTAAGCTGCGTCTGTGCTCTTAAAAGAGCAATCATGAAGCTTTCACTGAGCTCCCACCTCTATTTGAGGTCCAGCCTTCCCTGGAGGGGGAACGGTGCCTTAACCCCAGCATGTGGCTGCCTTGAATCTCTCCTCTGTGTCTTATTTCATAGACACGAAGAACTGGATTTTTGTTTTCCCCTGAGCCACTGTGGCTCACTGACTCCCACTGAGTTGCTCCTGAACGAGAGTTAAAACCATCCCTCACCAAACGCAGCTATGCTCATGGGCCTCCTCTTTCTTCTAGCTGCATTTACTGCTAAGGGCTTGTTAGTTCCTCAGGACATTTTCTTTCTCCTGGTCAAACCAGGAATCCAGATGAGGTGCCATTCCCTTGTGTGAGCTCTGGGAACATCAAGGTCCTAGAGCTGAAGTCATGCCAGAGGGTTATAGCCAAGGGATTTGTGTTGTATTCAGCCAGGAGGTGATTCTCTGCTGTGCTCAGGCACTGACTGCTGGCAAGACTATGTGCATGTAACACATCTTGTTTCTAACCATGTAAACATGTTTTCCTGGCCTTGGCACTGGCAGCCAGAACGTGATTAAAGTTCTCCCTGGTGTTGAGCATTCCCACCAAGCCAACAAAGGCAGCCACCCAGCCAGGGCTGCAACCCAAGCTGTAGCCTGGACATCAATTCTGCAAAGGAAGATGCAAATCTCCGTGAAGGACCTGTTTCCTTGGAAGGTCTGCGGAGCCTGTTGCTCAGAGGACCCTGCTGCATTGCTTCAGCAAGAAAAAGGCAGTGCTGCCCCACAATGGACAAAAGAGATGTGATAACCTGAGGTCTGTTTCAGCATCAGACTGCCGACTTCAAGGGAGGACAGGCTGAAACAGAGGCAGATGTGTCTGCTGATCCTGCCTGCACTCTCGTGAAATGCCTTAAGTCTGTGCGTCAGGGCTTCTGTTGATCACCTGTGGGCCCAAGGAGAAACTGCTCGTCTCCTTGGTGCAGAACTTGCATATGGGGGAATTTGCTTCTCTGTTATTCCCACCCTCCAGTGATATAGAAGAGTGTGGCATCAGCAAGGGACGGCGTTGTGCTCCCAGCAGTGTGCCTGTCAACACTGTGGGCTTTCGATGACATGCAGGAGGAGTTGTATTTTTCAGCCTAGGTTGACAGAAAGCACTACACAGATTTTCTTTTCTTTTCTTTTCTTTCGTTCTTTCTTAGCTTGAGGGAGTGTCTTTTACTTCCTGTGGTTACCTGGGAATTGTCACGAATGGGCCCTGGACAGCTCCAGAGGACCTGAATATGGGCAAGGCCCATGGGGCTCCCCGTACACCTCCTGCATGCAGTGTAGTTTTGACTTTCACCAACCTTCTGTAGACTTGGAAAGTGAGGCATGGATGCCCTGTGTCCCCTTACTGGTCTCTTAGCTGGCCTCAGCTGGCAGAGGGGTCCAAGTTCGTATGCCAGGTGGATGCTAATATATTCAGGAGGGCTTGCCTCTTTGGCAGATGTTCTGCATTTCACTACATCAGAGACTCAGCTATCAGCAGAAAGGGCAACATGCATATTCAGGGTTTCCTTTAATATCAGCCTTTGCAGAAAGCAACTGCTGCTGGGCAGTAACTGTTTGAAATGCTGAGCACCTATCGGTAACACACCTCAGCACCGGAGCTCCCTTGCAGGTCTCTTGAATCATGCTCCTTTTATTACAAGAGCTGATTACTCTGATCTCTGCTCTGGGAGACTTTTCACTAGCAACCTAGATGGTGAATTTACAGTCTACACTCATGCTCTACAGGGCTATTGAACTTCGAGCTTTTCTTCTAAAGGGTGGCTTAATGCACTTCTTGCAAGTTCCTTGCTCAGTGATTGCCAGCAAGCCTCTTCTTCCCACAGCCAGCACTCTGCAGCCCGCGCACAGGGACGTTAGCCTCGTCACTGTGCGTTGGCTCCCTCAGGTAGTTATACATGGACGTACAAAGGTGGTCAAAGGTGGCTGGTAGTGTCTTCCATCCTATCCTATATAAGAAAACAGTAAACACCTAGCGTATAAGGGTCTGAGCGCTCTGCTAATAGCAGTGACATGGGAGTTGTGTCTGTCCAAGAAGTAGTTTGTACAGTTGAGGTACCATATTTGTGACAGTTTTTATTTACTTAGGCTTCCTGGCTTGTAATTTCACCGTTACTGAGTGTTGGAGGCCTGTGATGTTGCGGTGAGTGGCACTTAGGAACCTGCAGCAAGTAGTCAGTATATAAATCCAGATGCTGGTGGCATCTCATTGGTGAAGACTTTCTCAGTCTTGCTGGAGGAGAACAACTGAAATTGTGGTGTTGCTTTTCCAGGCTGGACTAGACTTGAGCACATCAGAAGCTATCAGAAGACTTTTACCAGAACCATCGTAACATGGCCTTCACCCAGTAGTGCTGGCGTTGCTGGGGCTTTCAGCTATGACCTGGGCAAAAGCTGAGTTCTTTATTCCTGCCTGAGGTTACATTCATCTGTTTTTAATTTATTTCGTAGGTCTAGGAGGTTGAAGGTCTTCACCGTGTGACACTGCCTTCTTTAGGATGATGATTAGTTATTGTCCTTCTCAAGATTACCAGGCTTGCTTTCCCAAGGCAGGGGTCAGCCAGCAGCCAAGCTGTGTCAGCCAAGGTCATAGATGTGTCTTGTAGACCATCACTGAAGGATAAGCGTGTGTATAGAGTGACACCCAGAAAAGTCTTTCACAACAGCAGGGTCAGCTCACATTACTCAGTATTCCTGGTGCAGCACCTCGCTGCAGGTTCACTCTGTGGGACAGCTTTGCCACACACCACTTTGCAGCTTTGGTGGTAGGGGTGTCCGATCTTCAGCTGTTGTACCAGTAGAAGGGCTGTAAGAGCTTTGTTGCTAAGGGATGGCCTCAGCATGAGTTTTCATTATGACTGCTGTGTGTCTCTCCGACACAGTGATCTGTGCAGATCAGTGACAGTAACAAGTTGTCACCAGCTGCAGCTACCAGCGGGTTACAATGCTCCAGCAGCTTGTCTGCCTCTGGCTCTGGAATAGGGAGCTGTTGATGCTGAGTGAGGTGGCTCGGCTTAGCAGTTACCTCTGTTTGGGGTCGCAAGCGAGGCCTCAGCCAAGCATTTGCTGCCATTTCCATGCTGGGGCAATGGATGAGGCTCACTGTTGTCCGTACCTGATACTAACTTGTGAAACAGTCTGCCAGCCTGTGGATTTGCTCCAGGCAGCGCATGAACCTCAGTACTATTTCCACTGCCCACCCAAGGTTTAGGGCTTAGTTAACAAATCCTCATCCCCCCAGATGGTAATCTGGAGTTAAGTACTATTTCCACTGCCCACCCAAGGTTTAGGACTTAGTTAACAAATCCTCATCCCCCCAGCTGGTAATCTGGAGTTAACGCAGGCACCAGTGGTGCCACCCAGCTGAACACACCTGGGAACACTATTGAATGTAGGTGACCATTCAGGAGAGCAACCTGCACTTCCAGGGGTCAGCAGGCTGAAAGCACAAAAAGTCCCCAAGCCAGCATGGCTTCACCAAGAGCAAGTCCTGCCTGGCCAACGTAGTGCCCTCACTGATGGAGTGACTACATCAGTAGACAAGGTAAGAGCTAAGGATGTCACCTATCTGGACTTCTGTAAGACCTTTGACATGGTCCCCCACAACATCCTTCTATTTTTGCAGACAGATAATAGAAATCCACAATCATGAGCTAATGAACTTAAGAAACTCTTCTGTAGAAATAAATCATAATCTAGTGACGGTATGACATAAATGGTATCGAGGTAGGGCTGGAATGTCCTGGTTTGAATTAGAACAGCACTAATTCTGCTCGGTGACTTTACTTTTCAGCTCAGTCTCTTCTAAGTGACTGCACTTTCTGAAGTTAATGGCATGTTCTTATAAACAGTGTCTGCTTCTGGAAATGATAACGCTTGATGTCTGGTCTGCAGAAAGGCTCCGGCTTATACCTTCTCCCGTGAAGACCAAGGTCACTGCTCAATCCTGTGTGCCACACTGGGGGTGCAGGAAGGTAGAGGCTGCACCTGGGGGGGGGAGCGGACAGGACAGGTGACCCTACACTGACCAACAAGGTGCTCCATCCCATGGACGTCATGGTCAGTATAAAGCTGAGGGATCATGAGAGTCAACCGCTCCTCTTTAATGGCTGGCGTCTGAGGAGGACTCTGTCCATTTTGCCTTCGATCCCAATCCGTGCATTCCTGAATCCATTTCCCATCTGCTGCTGAGTCCAGTCTGGGCCTTCCCCAGCACCTGCCCACAGCATCAGTGGTGACAGTGATGTTACTGTCATCATGGAGGCTGGGCTTGATATTGGTTTTGTATATATTTGTATACGTTTCATTTTATTGTTATTATTTTCATTAAAGCAGTTTCAGTTTTCTTTTCCAATCCATCAGTCTCTCTCCCTTATTCCCTTTCTCTTCCCCTTTGGAAAGAGAGAGGGATTCATAGAGAGCATCTGTCACTCCTCTAGCGGCCCAGCCCTAATCCCTGACAATCTTCATCAGTAACATAGAGAGTGAGATCGAGGGCACATTCAGCAAGTTTGCAGACAACACCAAGGTAGGAGAAAGCACCTCTCTTCTCAGGCTAGCTGTCCTGTAAGCAGGAAGACAGGGTTCACAAAGGCTACGTGGAGTAGAGTAAGGCCCTTGCCAGCAGCCTAGTGAGTGGAGCTCGGCAAGCAGAGTCCCTGACTTGCAGAATACATATGCTTTTTTCTTTTTTGTTAGTCAGTGACTCACAGAAAGCTGTAAAACTCACAGTCACTGATACCACAGTAAAATTTCTGCAGAAAATTCAAAAACCCAAATAAGGAAAACTGCAGTTTCAGGAGCCCCCAGTATAGCTGTGGTGTTGGCTAGAACAAAGGTGATTGCAGAACCAAGCTGAACCCGAATGCTGCAGCTCTGGCCATAGGCCATAGCGCTGGTTCGTGTAATTTTTCCTGCCTTTCTTACTGCAAGCTATTTATACCACCCCCACTTCACGTAGGCTGCAGCTGCTGCTGCGCCCGAGTGTCTCAGGCTGAGTGAGCTGCGCTCTGGAGGATGCTTTCTTCTAGGAATCCAGACACCAAAGCCATTGGATTGTACTGTTCAGCATCTCCCAGTGAAATGGGAAATCGAGGACAGAGAGTAGGATTGCGGCAGCACTCGTTACTGAACCGTGTTGTCCTTTGCACAGAAAGGAAGCATCAGAACATGAGAAGAGCACTGGCATATGCGCAGTGGGGAGCAGAATAAAAAGCAGGCGGAATCTACATCTGCTTTTGAAGTGCTTACAAAAAAGCTAATATGCCCTTCCTCCAAGACAGTGGAAAGCGCAGCTTTTCTGGAGCATGTCCCAGTCCTCAGGAGCACTCGTTAGCTGTCTTATGACTGTCCCTGCTACATTAGTGGGACCAGACCTGAGGTGACACTGAATACTTGTGGAAATGTATTATTTTCTCAGATTTGGGTAGAGCACATTAGATATTTAGCTGCTGGGTGGGCAAGTCCGTTTGACACCTCATTTCCCAGACAGAGTGAGGCTCTTTGGCAAAAGCCGTTGCTTGCTGTGTGTGTTTACATGGCCACACCACAAGGGCTGTTAGATTTCTGGGTGTTACAACTGTGCAGGCTTGTTGTGTACCGGGATTCTCACCTGGAGAACACCTCTGGTGTAGGCAAGGCTTGGCACAGGTTCCTTTGCTTTCAAACAAGAGTGAGATCCAGGGGTGGCCTGGCTCTCTAAAGGTAGCTAGGACTGCATCCCGAACACCGCAGTACATCCCACCCAGTGAAAATCCTGTTAGAACTGTCTGTGAAGGCTGGCTGCTGACAGCTATCTCCAGAGCACAGCTACGCTGCTGGGACAGTCAGTCCCTCATGTGCCAAACCCCTGTGTTACTATTGGCCTAATTTGGGCCTACAGCGAGAGAATGATTAAAAAACTGCAGTCCATGCTATGCAGCACAAATGTTTGGCAGTGGTAATGGCCAAGAATCACAAATTAAATCCATTTGGGTCCAGGAAAGGAAATAGTTGTGCAATAGCATCACTTCCTATTCAAATTATCTACAGACAGGAATCAAGGTCTGAGATAAGAATCACAGGGTGAGGCTGATACGAGCTGTGGTGTGTTGGCCATGAGAGTTGTTTTGAGTCTTCCCCACTGTGACCTGTATGAGCCGTGCCTCCTTTCCTCTGTCACTTCTGATGAGGCGGGGAGCTATGAGTCCAGGCTACTGTTAGACACCAGCTTATGAATTCTCGTGGTGCATTTGTAAGCTACAGCGAGCAAAGTCCACATTATTTCTGAACATCCATATAAGCGTGTAGTATATTTTTATCTTACAGATTATCAGCATCACGGTTGTAATGAATGCATTTTAACTTTCCTAAGCATCTCTATTATCACCCAGTCTCTATTTTTCAAACTACAATGTAACAAGAGACATCAGTAGCATAATACCTCATTTACAGTAAAAGTAGCTCAGCTGGGAACAGAAACCCACCATGCTCTTTCCTATTGTGTTTCTTGGAGCAAGTGTGGTGCTCTGCAGCCAGGATGGGAAAACTACCTTGTGAGTACATGTGGGTGAGACCCAGCTGGGAATTGCCAGAACAACTAACTTGCACGCTGCCACCCTGCTTTAGCCTTTGTTTTGATGAAAAACAGTGAGGCAAACAACAGTGCAGGTTCTCAATAGGCACAATCCAGCCTGCCTCATTGCTGGCTATTTCTGAAAGGGGCTCACATTGTCTCCCCACTTCCACTGCCTCCTCTGCAGTAAAAATACAACCCAAAAGTGAAGGCCATGAGCACAGTGAGCTGGTCTGACTCAGCCTCATAGTCACCACACATAACACCACAGGAGCAAAGCAAATGCAGAGACAAGGTCTCCTGTTCCACAGCAACTGCCATTGGTTTGGGTCAGGCATAAGATGAAGTTGCACCATAACCTGGCAGACAAGACCTGTTTTGGTTAACCCTTTCTATTGCTGAAGCTCAGCCTTGCAGTACATGATCTTTCAGGTGAAGCCTCTAACTCAAAACAGATGATAAAGAACATGCCAGAGGTCTCTGACAGTAGAAGATGGAAACCGTAAAAAGGTTTGTTTGCATCTGCTGGTGGGCCCTCTCTGTGGCTTTTCATAAGCTGGAGGAGCTTGTGCCTACTCCCTTTTTTATTTTTAATCTCTCAGCCGCCAATGCTGGCTGACTCAGCACACATCATGAAGCAATTGTTCACAAACAGGTGTGTTGTGATTTAGTTTCATGCGGTGCTGCCACCCTGTGCAACTCCTGTCACAGGAGGCAGAGGAGCATCTGCCCTAGAAACCTGGCTTCCTGCAGGCTGGCCACCAGAGTGCGGAAGTACCCCAGAAGCAGGGCAATGGGATCATCAAGCACATAGGACTTACTCATGAAGCACAAGCGTAAAAAGAAGTGATTTTAGCCCAAGAGCATGGTAGTAGGTCCTGTACCAGTAAAGGCAATTGCTGGATGCTTTGCTCATAGGACTTGCTCTGCAGGTTGTAAGGTCCCGTTCCAGCTCCCAGGAGTTTGTTATCCTGAACGCTTGTGTGCAAGATTAAAAAGAAGACAGAAAGGGAAGAAAGAGACAAGACAGACAGAAAGACAAAAAAAGATAAGGAAAAGGAAAAGGAGAGGAGAGGAGAGGAGAGGGAGAGGAGAGGGAGGGGAGAGGGAGAGCCATTCTGGAAGGGACCCTTAAAACCCCAAACTGTTCAGTCAGAAGACTGCTGTTTTACTCCAGATAGCTATTTTTGCAAGGCAGTCGAAGGGGAAGCAACTTGTTATGTTTTAACGGCCTCTGTTGCCCCCTCCAGTCCTACATTAGTAGGCGACGCTGTTTGGAAAACAACATTCCTGGGAAAATCTGCACTAATAATAACGTCTCAGGCTCATTATTTGATATACATCTGACGTGTTGGAAGTGAAAACTGGGGTCAGAATTTCCTTTTCTGGCACTGCAAACTTTCTACCAGAAAAGCTAAGCCTTTTTATAGAGCAGCCAGCTTTACAGGAGCTGAAGTGAACTCACAGAGGAACTTCAAGTCCTCTCAAAACTTTCTGCTGTAAGTGTAAAATGCACCTGTACCCTGGCTTTCGGGGACCTGTGAGCACGTGCACACATGTAGAAAAAAAACCCCCACACTTAAAAAATTGTCAGCAAGTCCATTTTTCACTTAGGTGGCAAATCTGAGGGCACACATGCTGGTCAGATGTTTGCTCCTCAGCTGTACCAGCCAGAGGGTGCCCCAGCCTCAGCATCCTCACAGAGAACGTGGGCTCAGCTGTAGAAACAAACAGGAAAGCCCTGACTCCACACCTTGTTAAAGCCAAGTCAGTGTGGTAATAGCCAAAAAAAAAAAAAAAAAATGGTCATTACCTTATTATGTCTTATGTCTACTAATTATCTTTTTCCAGCCAGATAGACAGGGCATCTTCAGGATCTTCATACTGAAGAGACACTATCTTGGGGAGGCAATTTTAGAGGCAGAGGGGGAGCCAAGAGCTAGTCATGCTGCTGCAATGCAGACAGGGGGAACAGGCTGTAAAGATTTACACCTGGACGAAGCAGACAAGGGTAACCTCTCCTACAGACGTGCCTGCTGCATGTAAAGACACAAAGGAAAAGAACTGACGACGACACATCTCAACGGCTCTTTAATGTCCAAAATAGGTTTTTACACTGAGTGTAAAACAAGCTTTCTCCAAATAGTTTTTCTAAGTGAAGACATATTTGGAAAGGCAAAAGCACTCTCCCTCCTACCTTCAGGAGCTTTGCTGTGTGCACCTGCCGTGCCTTATGGATGCATCCAAAAGATAACATTCAAAAGCACAGCTGTTGTACTCTGAAAATGTTGAAGTGAACATGACAGTACAGCAGTGTCTAGTGCTTGTCCGTCCCATACCTGGGTATGGAACAGGAGCTAGACAGAAGTGGGTACACCTTTTCAAAGAATTTAGAAATTAAAAGGTACAGTTTTCTCTCCTTGAAATAATCAGGGAGACTAGGGACTTAGCCTCAAAGCAACTAGAAAGGCCACCTGACCAAGGTGGTGGCAAACCAGCATATCAGGACCATATATCCATGAAATGGGGAGAACAAAGTCTAACACCCACCTCATGTGCAGTCTCCTTCCCAATAAAGTTTGGGGTGCCATTTCTTTCTGATGTCCTTTAGGTTTAACTTCATTGTGCCATTTCTCCAAGCACACTGCTGGCTTTGCAGGCCTGAGAGACTCCTGTCAAGCTGCACATAAGCAGCAGTGGACAACCACGGAGGCCAAAAGCTGGATATTCGCTATCTTCCCTATTGTCTATGAGTAAGCTTCTCACCAGCTAGTTTTTTGTGATAATACAGATGCACATGAAAACACAAACCATTCCAGCAAAGCCTGCCGGCGGGACCAGAGAAGGTAGTTTGGAGATGATGAAGTTAATCAGATGAAATGCTGGAGAAGTGTACTTGCTGAAAGCATATTTTAGCATGCAAGCTTTTTAACTTGATGCTAGAGGAGAGAGAGTATGATTGCCAGATTGATGGTTAAGAAAAATGTCATTTTAACTGACAACTGAACAAACAAAGAATTAGCAAGGTAAATCTGGAACTCCAATATACCCAGGCTTATACTGTCATTCCAAAGTAGAACAGTCTATACAGGAAAAAACAGATTCTCAAAGAAAATTACAGCATTTTAAAAATAGCCTATGATGTTTAAAATGTATATAATTAATGACAAAAGTTTTCAAAGACACAGTTGGATTAATTCTGCTTGGACTGGTTCTTGAGTTACTGTGATTCTCTAGCAATCATGAAAGAAAAAACCCAGAAATTAAATAATTCATGGAGTAAACATGGTTATCTGTGCCAAAATTAAAGTTGAATTTTAACCAATTACTTGAATAATAAGTTTTTGTACTGTAAGCATTGCAGAGTCAGATCTTTTATCATGGGCAACAGAGGCTGTTGTTACACTCCAGCATGTGCTTAGCACAGCAAACGTTAATCGTTTTGAGTAGCACAAGCACACTGCAGAGTAAGTGAAGTCTCCTCTGAAACCTGCTAGTCCAGTCGTACGGATGAGAGAAGGGTATTTGATCCCTGTTGAAAGGCTGGAGACCTCAAGCTTGTGCAGCTTGTCATTATGGTGATAAGAGTGCTTGACAATGCCACTTAATAACCATTTTAAACTGGTGCAAGTATAAGCTGTGGCATGGAGGGAAGTCCTGTCTTCTTTTCTGCATGGTAGTGTTACTACGTGGGCAGTAAATCAATGAAAGAACCACCTGAAGCCTTTACTAGGCTTCTACGCAAAGCTTAGGAAAACCCTGGAGCAAACGAACAAGGGGATGGCTTAGTTTTCAGCTGGATCAGCTCCCGATTTACCCCACCATTCATCTGAGAAGCTGTTACTTCTGACAGGCTGCAGGAGCAAGAGCACACATAGATTTCTCTATCTACACAGAGATCTGGTCAGCCACAAAGTGCAGGAGCGACCCTCATGCAGATGACACTGACCCAGTGGCTCCTAGAGGAATACCTCCCTGGGACCGGCTGTTCACAACCGCATTTCTCACTTTCCTGCCATGACTGGGATACCAGAGTGGTCTGAGAGAGGTTTACGAAAGGCAGATCTTTCTCTCTATCAACTAAAATAGATATAAAAATACTTTTTGCCTTCTTAAATGATTAAAAAAAATACAGCTGTAAAAGCTTATACCCTTTTTTCTTAAAGCTGAGAACTCAGTTTAAACAAGTGTTGCTGTTCAATTAATATGCAGCAAGGACTTCCCCTTCTGTTTGAAAATTCCTGAATGTACAGTCTTACAGTGATGATCCACTTTCAAAAATAGGTAGCTGAGCCTATTCCACAGAGGTAGAAGCTTGTGGATTTACAGCGAAACTGATTCCAGTGTAAGAAAAACTAAGCAGGTATTCAGGTTCACCTGATACACACCACAGCAGTGACAACTCCTCCACTAATGAAAGATATAAGGCAATTAGACTTCTAACCTTTTCACTTCAAGATTTTATCAAAAGAGACCAGGGCTTTAAATGAAACGAGAAGAATCAAAGGTAAATTCTGCTATTACAAATTCTCCTATTCCCCACTTTCATCTGAAGCTCTCTGGAGAAAGGCCACCAGTCTCAGATCTAAGTGCAAACTGCCTTGTTAGAAAAGCTTTGATATTATAATAAAAGGTGAATAAATAGTGCAAAGGAGCATGTCTGTGAAAGGTATTACAAACTGGAGTAACTGAACTGTGATAGCAGAAAGGCTCAGGAAGAACTGAATTAAACGAATACCGGTTTTGTGGTATCTTTTGGTACACCAGGTACCATATAGCGGGTGCTAAAAGACAGCAGGGCCGGAGCATGTATTATGAGCTGGGATTAGAAAAGAGAGAACAGTTGGCAAATAGAAAAAAGAAGAAAAAAAGCCAAGGCCATTTTGAAGAAAATATGCAAAAAGGCACTTTAAAAGGGGAAGGAAAACAGACAACTTTGATGTTTTCACAGTGCGCAAGATGACACTATTTCTACAGGCTTTTAGATAGAATTGAAAACACTACCGATGGCAGCCTTTTGGTCCACTTTACAGAAAACATATGGTCCAAGCACTAAGCAGATACAATCTGAAAGTAGCCTCAGCCTAAAGGGCACGTGAAAATGCCAAGGGGAAAAAAGCAGAGGTAAAAGTGAAGAGCTCCCCCAGGTTTAAGTCTTCTGGCATTTGGAGACTCTCACTGGAGCGTGCAGAGACTGTATCACAGTGAGGATCCTCCACGCATTTGAGGTGAGTAAACTGGTGAGCAACAAAGAAGAACATTTGCAGTTAGTTTCTGAATCATCTGCTATCTTGTGCTAAGCACTTCAAAACTGCTTCTTGTGAAAATCAGGCAAATACCAAGGAGAACCAAGTCAAACGGGTAACCTGGAATTCTCCCCAGGCTCCATACGAGCCCGATGGTGTAAACGAGCAGACTCTAGACTACCCCAGCTCACATACCCTGAATATTTGCTGCAACAAATGACTCTTCTCCATGCCAGGAACACTGGCAATTATTTGTCTACTAAAGATTTGGCCCTATTACCACTGAAGTGGCAGTAACATGTTACCAGCCAACTTCTCCTTCAAAGGACACAAAGTGCAGGAGATGTTGAGAAAGAACTAAGAAGATGGGTGAAGAAAAACTGAATAGTGTGTAAATATTTAACATGCTCTTCCCAAGCACTACCAAGGTATATGTAAATGTCCATGTATTATGTAGAGGCAGAGTAATCTGTCTTCATCGAGAGCTGGAGCGGAAGGACTGAAAGAGGAGGAAAAGTGAAGATGTAAGGGAACCTGAAATCTAAGATAAGAATGCCACTGGCAAACACAGTAGCAGCTTCTCTTCTCTAGAGTGGCCTTGGGACATTTGATTCTGGTGTCATTCATCTTCGAGGCCAGCCAGCCACAGGCCTTGCACCATAAAAATCTCTTCACAAGCCATCTATTTCCCCCTGGGTTCTTAACCAGGACACAGGAAAGGTTCCATTTAAAAATCATTTTATTATTAACATAATCTTCCCATTTAGCCGGTGTGGGTCATGTATAAGGAATGTCAGTAAATATTCCATTTGAGACTTCTTTTTACATATTTCCATTGATAAATAAACTCTGAATTCACATAAAAAAGTTAAACTTAAATAACTAATATATTTTTTGTAACAGGCATACATTGGTAAAATATAAATATTCTTGTACTCAGCTTTTGCTCTAAATAGAGATAATGGTTAGCCACACATCACAGCTATTAACAACTGAAAACAAGAACTCAACTGATTTTCTGGCCTGGACTGAAATAGAGATGGAAACAGAAAATTCACATTTTGACTTTGGGCTGAAGGAGATGGAAAGGCAGGACAAGAACAGTTTTATTAACAGCCTTCTTAAAAATAGTCTGCTCTGCCACTGAATTTTAACTTATTCTACATTTGGTAGTTGATTCCACTATAATTTTATGTAACACTCAAGTATCACTAACAAAGTATGGCACATCATCCATGAACAAGGTAACGATGTTTTAAAACTACCAGGGCAAAAATGCAGGTGGTAGGAGTGATTTCCTTCTGGCTAGCCATTGTTTCCCCTCAGTCTAACATCAATATATTGCATCATGTCACTGTTTTGGCCACTTTCCCGCAAAAGACTGTAGTTTGTTACCTGTAGCTCTAAAGTTTTTCAAACTAACCGGTTACCAGGCAGCCTGATACAATGGGTTTCCTCAACCAGAAGACAGACCAAAATTGGAGCCGGATGTCCTTTCAAAGGATTCTGGGAATGATGGTAAAAGGGACCACGGGACTGCTAGCTTCAAGCTCCAGTGCCGTCAGGAAGCATTCGGTTGCAGCATCATCATTGCCTTGAGCCTGCAGTACCTCTCCCAGGCCATTCCAGACCTCGTGGGCTGTGGAGTTCACCTGGACGGCATCTCTGAGAATCTTCTCTGCCAAGCTGTAGCGCCCAAGCTGGTGAAGTATCAAAGCCTGCAAGAAAACAAAGGAAAAAATGGTTGAGATTGGCCAGTAGGTCTTTCCTAAAGTTCAAATACTATACTGCAACAGAGAAATAAGCATTTGTAGCTCTTGGGTTCAAAGTGTTATAGAAGACTACAAGATACCTTCCTTTCTTTCTTTTTTTTGGGGGGTAAAGAGAAGAAATGACCTGAAGCAGCTCTAGCTTCAGTACCAGGCTACTCCAAAAAACAAGGAGTCAGGTAGCTTTATTAGGAAACACAGACACTGAAATACAAGAAGTTGAACAACAAAAACTCCACCCAAACACCAAAAATCACAGAGTACCTGAGCTTTTGTTGCAAGTTACCATGTCTAAAGTCCTACTAAGGTGTGTAAGCTGAAGTGTTCATAACCTGCCTGCACATCTCGGCACCCAGCCCATGTCTTATGACATCTGAGATGACACATGCACCGTCAGCTCTCAAGGAGTAACGAACCAAGTTCAGTCCAACAGGCCACCCCCACGGTATTTGATTCAACCTGCGGATCAGGAAGCATGCTGGGACTAATACTGCACCAGTGTAGAGCACCAGAGCTCCAGCAGGCAGGTAACTTCCTTGGAAGCTTCCTAAACACAGATTCTTCATCTTCCTCTGTGGAATGGGATCCAATTCAACATCACATGATCCGAGAGGATGTCCAAACCCACTAGGATATGGGCTGAATGAGGCAGTGGAAATCTCTACCCATCACATTCAGCTACGTTACTGTGCCAGGAAAGTCGTGGAATGACCCAGGAACACAGCTTTATTCCAGGATTATAATAATCCTAATGATGTTATCCATTTTTACCTTGTGATTCTGTACTGCAAAATGCACATGGACCACAAATCTTTATTTTCCAGAGAGGCATCCTGATTACATGCTTACAGGTTCAATGCGACTTCTTCCTTCCCAGTCCTTCGACTCCTTCGACCACAATTTCTTTTCTTTCTTTTTGTACATCTGTCCCTCAAATCCATATCATTTTAGGTGCTGATAATTAGAAAGTACTGAAATTCCATGCAACCCCAGAATTATCCACCATACATTCCTGGAATTCTGCCCACCGGGCTGACTTTCAGTGTGGGCAGACTGCTAACTCCATCCTACAGAGCAACAGAGCAGACCATGCTCTGAAGAACAATATAAAGAGTGCTGTATAGTATTGATTAGTAAGTAAATAAATGCAACAAAGGCTAATGTCTAGCAGCCTAGCAGACGTTCTCACACAACGGTACTAGAGGGCTTTTCTGGTTTGGGATTTTTTTTTTTTTTTGAGCTGTCAAGTGAGTTAGCATTTCTAGAGCATGTGAACGGTACTTTCAATCCAAAAATCAGGTAACTTTGAGGGTTGGTGTTTTTTCCCTGCAGGAAAGTGATTATAGGGATTGGTAGGTATCAGATGTGAAACTACAAAAAATGAAGAAAGGAGGTGGAATATAAGAAAGTGGTTTTTCTCTATGCACCATATCTTAGTAAAATTAAAATGTTCTTAATTTTTGATACAAGATTCTATAATTAGTTTTCAAAGATCTCCTGTTTTTTTCTGTGCGGATTTGTGTATTTTACACCAAATATATTATTTATTTCAATATTGGTAATACTTTTTTCCCCCAAATATGCCAGACTATTTTCCCCACTTGCTAAGGATACAAGCTGTTCTTTTCAAGACCAAAGAACCACATTTTGCATATATATAAGCCCGTTGATGGGAACAGAAACACGTTATGTCACATCTGCCCTATTCTGTACGGAAAAAACCGTAGCTGGGATTTTCTAGGTGATAGAACTAGAGCAAATACTAGCTGTTTGCCCGCTGTTACACTTTTCTAAGAATATAAGCTATTTAGCACCAGGTGAATGAACTGCTGTTGCCTAGGCAATCAGGTCACATCCTGTACCCTCATGTTTTGAGGGCACAGCTTTTTAGAGGGACAGTCTCCCCCAGATCTGTGTTTTACGAGTGCCTTGGGCTGAGGCACTGAGCTTTGCTTCCAAAGAACCAATGGAGAGAAAATTAGACTCGTTTCATGCAGAGCATCAAAGGACAGTGACATTTGGTCACTATAGCTGTGGGCTGAGCTCAAACAAGTGAGCTAGAGAAAGAAAACACAATACCCTCTGATTCAGTGACTCTCTCAGAATACTGGTCAGATGTCATATATTGTGAGTGTCCAGCTTGCAGATCTCATTTCCCAATGATTTCATTACAATTCCGAGGCACAGAACATTTCAAATTGTTTGTGGTCCTTGCCTGACTTTGCTCTACTAAGCATTAGACTACAGACCGCAGGGAGAAGGAACAGGCATGTCTATCATGCAGCAACATCCTTCAGTGACCTTGTACCATCAACCATCCAAGAAAACCAACCTTCAGTTTACCAGCTGTCACCATATGCTTGCTCTCTGTACTAAACCCTTCTGGACAAACCAAAACCAAAAAAAAAAAAAAAAAAAACCCCAAAAAGATAAATTAATCTATGTATTTCAACTATTTCCATAATCTCTTTTTCCTGTAATTAAAAAAGAACATCCAAAAGCAAAAAAAAAAAAAAAAAATCCCCAAACCACTAAACCCAACAATCCCCCCCAAAACCCCCAAAACAAAATTCCTCTAAGGCTTCACAGAAGGGTACCGGAGTGACACATGGCTCACACCTTCAGACTTGGCATGTTAGTTTAAAATCTAAACAGAATGCTTTCTCCCTATGCTCCTTCCACAAACAGGAATATAAACCTCAAAAAAAAACCCCAAAACCCAACCAACCTCAAAACCAACCAAACCAAAAACGTGATAAGGATTTTGAAACCTGAATCAGTTAGAAAAACTGCTATATAATCATGTGAATAAGTAAAAAGAAATACCGTTAGAAAAACACACATTCTATAAAAGATAGTGAAACCAATAAGCTCCTCAGGAATTACACAAATCTAAGGCAATCAAGTGCTGCAGCACTCGACAGAGGTTTTTAAGACAACTGTTGGCATCCTGCTAAGAGAAAGCCAGATCTTTCCTGCTATTGCACCTCTTTCACTAGCTCTTTTACAGGAAAGACTGATAAATTTACGACATTTGCTTCTAACACAGTTATAAAAGCCTCTAATGTGTGTGGGCTTCTTCATTTTACAGCTCAGTACAAATTTTGTTCATTACTTCTCCCCATGTTTGGTTTGCTGGGGGTTGGTTCTTTCGGGGTTGTTGTGGTTTTGGTTTTTTTTGCAAGCCACTTGATCTCCCCTAAGTGTGTTAAGGCTTCCAGCTTCTGTCTGTTCAGGATGTCTTTATGTTGTAAATTCTCTAAGCAAATCTTAATTTTTCTTTAGCCAGTTCTACATTATAGAGGTTGATTTTGTAGCTCAAAAAAACTCCAAGAGAAACTCTAATCAGAAATGGCACAGGCAGAAAGTGAAGGGAATCTCTGAAGAAACAAAGGGACTTTTTTGGGCCATCATCACAAGAAGTGAAAGCAGTGCTTCATGTCTCTGATTCGTTGATATTTATACTAGTCACTTCGAATAAACAGTACTCATAGGTTTGTGGAGTTCAGATGGTTTTTGCTCAAGGAAAGGTCAACAGCCCTCTACAGTGCCCAGGCCATCATCAGGGCTCAGAGCTGAGAGTAGCAGGGACTTTTCAAGTTCCATAGCCTACAGACTGACTTTCTAAAAAAAGAGTATTACTGTGTGCTTCTTGCGACAGTGAGGTACTGTCGTCACTACAAACAAGGTTCTACACAAGCTTCATATCACAACAGAACAAAACACTCCAGGAATTAATAGAAGAAAAAAAGCACTTCCAGCTGTTTTCTCTGCCGCAGGTTATTTTCAAGATCTTGTTAGTTCTTTCCTCATCCAGTCCAGAGTCACAAAGTCACCCTCTAGTTGGTCAATGCTTTTACAGGTGTTTCCTCCCTCGATCATCACCCTTCCACTTTATTTACATTGCTCCACACACAAAACTGCTATTCACATAACCAAAACTGCTTTGGTTATTCCACCAAATCATCTGTCCAAGGATTGTTTTTATAAGGCTCAGCCAAACCAGGCCCTACCCCTGACTGAAGACCTTTGACACTGTTGTCAAACGGAAGGAATTTGTTCTGTATTATTCAATATATCCTAGATACCCACACAAATACAGCCCAGGAAAACAGCTATTAAGCCTGAATAGACAGAAATATCTTACTGTATGGCTGAATCTTACATCTCACTGTATGTTTGGCTGAATAACACACATTTGTACTTCACTTGCATGTATTAAGGAATGGGGATTATATCTTCAGTGTTTCGGATATTATCTTGGGACTAATCATGTTTAGTGTTTTAATTAATGACACATCACAAGAATTATGAGAGTGATGATACAATTAGATAAGAAAAAGTTAAAAGGATACGATATGGAAAGCAACAGGCTGATCATGAGAACTAGGATAACAGAAATATGGTAACAATCAGTAAAAGAAAGTGGAAAATAACACAACGGTAACACAAAAGTTCTGCGCCATGGTGGAATCCCATCGAACAAGCAGCTTGGGAGGAAGATTAGCTACATCAGGCAACCACAGGATGACAGTGCAAAAAGGTGCCAGTGTTAAAAAGCAAAACTCAAATGCCATCAGAGAAGATTTCCAGCAGAGAGAAAGACAACAGAGACAGCTAAAGTAGGGTCTCCTCTGGCACCTTGTGTAGCATCCTCTATTCAACAAAAGCCATTCAAACTGGAACAGGCACAGAAAATTACTATTGAGATGGTTAATAAAAATCTTAATTTATAAGAGGAGACTAACAGACTCAGGTTGTTTAACTTAGCAAATTGGAAGCTGAGAGGAGATGAAGTTACTTGCTATAAAACAGAAGAGAGAACAGAATAGAGAAAACTATTTTAGTTAGAGAATAATGTTGGCACAAGAATCCAAGAACCCATGCGTATAAATTGGCTGCAAGTTCACCAAAAAAAGTTGAAAACATTCCTAGCAACTGCAGCAAAGACATTTTGGAACAGCCTTCTACCCAAAGTAGAAAGGTGCAAAACATTGTTAAGACTGAGTCCTACAAGAAGAGCTTGCATGGTCTGAGGGGACAGGCAGCTTCTGCTGCTGAGAACAGTATCAGGTTTTCTCTCAACTGCATTGAGAGAAAAGAGAGTGGTAACATTTTCATGCATATGTAATACACTACTTGATGCTTCTGATGTAAGAACAACTTTCTCTTGATTCCTTGGGTTTCACTGAAGAATAAGGTGCAGGGAACTGTCCAACTAATGAATACAAAGATTATAAAGCAAAATTATGGTAGGTAACCAGCTTATTTGTGAAAGAAGAAAACTAGTATTGTATATAGACAAAAATAATGCATTATGAAATCTTCAAATCCATTAGGCCTCTTTAAACAAACAAACAACAGAGCCCACACTGTATTCACAATCTTTTGGGCACAGAAAGATGCATAATGGAATTTTCAAATGCATGTATGAGGAGATGTTTAATCGGCATTCACTCCAACAGGAGCTAAATCCTACTCTACCTAGGCAACTTTCAGTATGTCATTACATACCTATCTTCAACCTCGACTAAGTTTTAAAGGTATCTGTTTATCTACGGTGATGGCACAGGAAAACCAATAATTACAATTAATACCTTCTTCAATAACCCAGAATTATATTTTGATATATTAGACATGTCAAAATTATATTTTCACATAGTTATTTTTCCCCTTGCAGTTCAACATATTAAGGTAATTTTTCATTAGCTAAATGTAAGCATTTTTAAAAAAGGAAATCTTGCAAATGAATTCTGATTTTCCAAATGCAGCTTTACACATTCTCCAAGTAAAACCTTCAGTTAGCAAATGCAAATGCATTTATTTCTTCATAAAGTATCATCCCTGTCCTGGATTTGGCTAGGATAGGGTTACTTTCCAGAGCCAGGATAGCCAGAGGGAACCAGACAATGATATTTGATGCACACAAATCACACACATGCACATATACATGCATGATGGAGACCTTATTTAGCTAAGAAATACCCCTCAAAGCTAAAAGTTTCCCTTGCAAAAACTACAGTAATAAGAAAATATTACGAGCATATGAAAATAAAAAATGGACTGATTTTGCTTTTAATGAGAGTAGGGAGACAGAAGGACAGTGGAAATACTACTTGCCTGGTTTGAGGATGACCTGCTGAGGCCCAATAAGCTAACAACTGCAAATATCAGATGTAGAGACACACAGATTTGAAATATCATTTTAAGAAGTTAAAATACAAGGCCTAAAGAACTCACTACACCCAACTCCTCACTCATTTTCCCAGTTCACTACTTTATTTTTTACAAACAAGTCCCAGCCTGCCTACGAAAGAATCAACTCAACCGTGGTATGCAGCCAGACATGATCGAAACATCCCATCTTCTCTAAAAAACTTGACAACCAAGGATTATGACCATAAACAGTTACAAAACTTAAGATGCAATGTATGCATTGCAAATCCATATGCACTGTAATTTTAGCATCACAAAACTGCCCCTTGTTACATGCTGGTTTTTCAGCCTATTTTGCATGTGTTAAGGTGGCTGCTATTTTCAAACAAATCTTTCAAACTTGAAGGTTTACCAGAGACCTGACAGTGTTATGCTATAATAATGAAACAGAAGGAGTGTTAGTGAGGCAAAATGAGAAGAACTTGTCATGATATATGGAAAAATAAGTAAAATTCCGCAGCTGATATTTCCCATCCTCTGTGACAAAAATACACATTTTAAATGCATTCTGTAATAAATATTTTACACTTACATAAAGTGAAATAGCATATGCTCGCCTATTTTCCTTTTAGCTGATGAATTTGTGCTGAAACATGTCCACCTAATGGAAGTATGACTTTGCACAAGAAATCATTTATTAACAACTCCTTTTGAAGTCATGTACCAAGAACACTCGCATGTTTAGTCATTGTAAGTAACTATTCTCTCAAGTGTGAAAAAATCGTGACGTGGTGCATCAGTTTGGAAGAAGCCATACCATCTGAAAAATGATGAATAAACAGAGTTCTGCAATGACAGTCACAGACGCATTTCAGTGCAGGGATTTTGAAGGGTGTCCATCTTAAAAGTTTAAGGTGGTGGATCGACCACCACCACTTACAAGTAAAGATAATTTTCTGATAAATAAATAAATAAGTAAATATTTTTTTGAAATCTGAAAAGAAACTGCAACATACATATAATTTGTTTCCAAAACGCACAATACAAAACTACTTATCTTGTTTTCTCTAATAATGCAATTATTTTGAATAATAGAAAGTGTAATTCTTCAAATATGCTCAAAAAAATATTTCCTAGCAGCTCAGTATGGATTTTTTTTTAAATGAGGACAACCAACTAATAATTCTACAGCTGATCACTCACTAAACCAAACCAAAGCAATTGATGAACAAATAAGAACTTTCAACTGCAGCCAACATTTTTGTTCACTTCCTATCCCAAAACATCGCCTGTTCTACGCGTCCCTTCCAGCCTTGTCCCCCTCACTTGTCTTCCTCGATCCCCAGCACACCCAGAAACGGAGCTGTGTGCTGTGTGTCACCGCTGAAGCAAGCTCCCAACCCCTTTGTTATTTCTTTCCTCTTCCCCCTATGCTAACACACCCCCTAAGGTATCCGATTGCTTCCCCTGCTGCAAAACACCGGTTGCTAGGAGAAGACCTACTGCTTGGTAACAGATTTTTAAAACAACAAGTTCGGATTTGTTACTCACTGAACTTTACATTGACAGCGTGAAATAACGAACAAGCGTGGTTGTTAGTACATCTGTGTATTTATAACCCCCCTGAAAATTACTGACCCCTTCCAACAGGAATGTGCTTGCCTTTTAGTTCCTCACTGTTCACAGCCAATAGTGCAGAAAGGTTCAAAACTGAAGTTTGTTTTTTAAAATTGCTGATTATAGCCTTCCACCAAAAGGGAAGCTTTTGGAGGACTTCTCTTCCCATTAAAACAACATGATCTTGCAATAGTCTGCTGCAATTTTGATTTACACTTTATGTGAACATCCTAACAGCTTATGAAAGCACAGCATGACTGCCACACGATATTGTGAGAATTAATTTCGCTATAGCAACCACACTGAAAACAAGCAAAATATTTTACTGGTGGAGTGAAACAGTTAGTGACTTCAGAGATTATCTAGCTTTTTATCCACATCTGAATATTATACTGAACGCCTTACTTCATATGCTGTATCTACAAACACAGTAAAAGCATGACGATTCTCCTTTCAGAAGTCAAATGGCTACAGCTCTGGCAAGTACTGCATCACCACGGCCATCGGGGGTTAATTAAGTACAACCTTAGTCCACCAGTCCTGAATTTGGAGTACTTGCTGAATTTGGAGTATCTGGGGCAGACGTTTTACACTTTCTCCCAGCTGTGACACCACGAGGCAACATTGAAGTGTAGGTGATTTGTCTCTCCATCACCTCCCTCCATCCGGAAACTCGGGAGCCCTGTATCTTCTCTCCCCTCCCTCCCAGCACTGAAGCCACATCAGTGTCTTCTCACCTTTCCCACAAATGGGAAAAGAGGACTTCCCAGATGTATAGCATCCTTCAAGTACATACACCTGTGATGAAAACTGGTGCTGGAGAACACAGCTACAGACAGCGCTGTTCATGAAACGGGCCTATAGCAATTTCCTTTATTTAGTATATTCTTGTTTGTTGCCATTCATACACTCACCCCTTTTCCCCTACATAGACATTTTACAGATATAAGTGCACGACCTAATTACAGTATACTCACTAGTAAAATCTTACCATTTCATCAGACTACTCTGTGGCTGTGTTTCAACACTGCCTGGTTTCAAAAGCATGGCTAGGTTTACTACTGCATCATTGTGCTTCCCACAGAGACTCCTAGGTACTGTTTGCTACTGATGCCATTATTTTCCCAGTTTTGAGTCTAAGGGTTGGAAGTAGAGAAAACTGTATTTCTATTATTCAAGTCTTAGGACTAATATAAAACAGCTTTTAGTATCCAAGAGAGGAAAAAACCCCAAATCCTCCAAAAATTATACAAATGCAGAACAGACTAGAGAAACAGAAAACCTTAGAAGAAGATTCCTGAAATGAGGAGCCTCAAAGTCGGCCCATGGAGTCAATGTTCAAGCATTTGAGCAAAAGCTGAATTTTTCACAAGAACAGAGGATACTGGGAATTCAGAATCCCTCTGAAATTACTCCCCCTCTGAAAGTTCCGGGTTTTGAAAGATTGTGTTCCATGCAAAATTATCATAATGTCAAGAAATTAATGTTCTTTTGTCCATCAATCAACCACTGACAGACTTAAAGAATAAATAGTAAGAAATAGCAAGCAACAACTTTTTAAGAAGCTTTTTTCATTAATGACAGTTTTTCTATAAAATCACAGTGAACATACTGGTTGTATGTAGCTTCTGGAAATAGTGATTGGAAAAACTGATCACATATTCTAATGAAGAAATCCATCTAAAGTCCGGGGAATAGCTTGTGTATCAAAGAAACATCAGAGTTGCAGATCCAGTACTAGGTTCTGTGGTTAAAATTTATAATTAATAGAACTGTGAGAGTTCAAATCAAGTACTTTGGAGATCTTCAGCTAGATTGTTACGATATTGAAAGTTAGCACTTGTAGTCCACGCTGGTACACACTCAAGACTACAAAAACTAGCACGCACTTGTCTGAACTTTTGAGACTATGGAAAAGGCATTAAAAGTGAACAATACGCTTTTGAAGTACCTTTTTTTTGCATTTATGCATGTGCATTTCTCTCAAATACTCTGACAACTGCCATATTAAATATTGAGAGTCAGAACTGCAGTATAAGATTAAAGATGACCAGTCCTTTCATTACTGAAATAAACCAGAAATTCAAAGATTAAGACACATTATTCACATTTTTATTCCTTTTGCCCTTAGCCAAAGAGACTTTCATATGTAAGTATGTACATAACTATGTTATAACTAATGTCACTGTTTCAGTAGTATTATGTCACCACAACAGCACATGCTATACTGACAATTCAGTAACCTCTTTCCCCAGGAAAGAGACCATTTCCTCCCCCACAAAGCAGCTGTGAACTGCTATCTGTCCCTCAGGCTCAAGGCACTACAATGGGAAGAGCCATCTTCACCGCAGTTTGCAAAAAACCTCCCAGCATGAGAGGGAATGTACCTCCTTTCCCCGCCAGATTCTTAAATGACAGGCAGATGTTGTAGGTAGACTGTTAACCTGTCTGTCTGAGAGGATGAGCTAGCAGATCCACCTTTAAAGGAAGGCTTTTCAGAAGGCATACACCCTCCCATCTGTGCACCATCAGACGAAGATCAGAAGAACCAAACCCTAACCATTGGCTAAGAAAGGGCTTTTAGCACTTGCAGAAAAATAAAACCAATACATTTCCTTATATACTGACTTACCTTTCACAAAACCTGAAGAAGTTGAATATACTCTAAACCAAGGAAGAAGAAACTTTGGACAATTAAAGAGAGAAACCCAAATAGCAGTATTTTGGAAAAAAAACCCAAAAAACATTACAAATACTTTTCAAAAGCACAGGTCAGCTTTTGCCAGTACTCATTTGGAAGCAAACAGACACATGTAAGTGAAGTATCACCTACCTTTTACAATCCAACTCCATATAAGTCTACCAGGTTTCCTCACAACTATCTTTTTGTGGATCATTGTTAATTTTTTACTTAAAACTTGCCAAGAATAAGGTATTTTCAGTTTAAGTAACATCAGATCAGAAGAGCCCTCTTAGGTCATTCATTTTGCTCCCCTGTTGTTACAGACAACCTTAGCACAGGATTTCTTGTTCCGGAGTGTTTAGACTGTAGGAATCCTCTTCAAATCATCTTCCCAAATTTTTCCCTAGCCAGTTTGTTTTCACTTGTTTCAGTGCCAATGTCACCTAGCCTTATTCTGATTATGCTTATCCTTCCATGTTTACAAGAAGCATATAATTAAAATTTCTGTCTCCTCCCAGGAAATGCTCCAAAGACTTTCCAGTGCTACGGTTCAGTCACCTCAGTGCTCACTGTGTATAGGGACAACACTAAAACTACAAGCCAGTTTTGTCAACCAGCCACTTTACTTATAATCCTAAGACATAAGGCCAGCCCAGGAGGAAACCTCAAGTGAAACCCATGCTTTAGTTCACACTGAGGATACACTTGACCTGTTGGCCAGCCTCAACTGGTTTTACTGGGCATGGCAGTCTCCACATTTTAGGCACATGAAGCAACCGATGGAGCATGACCACCACCACCCTCCAGAAGGGAAGGAGAAATCTGTAGACTTATGAAATTCATGGTGACACTACAGTGCTGGTGAGATGATGACATTGATAATGGAGACATGATGTCCCATGTTGGGCTTGGCCAACTGATAAACAATAAAGATGTAGCTCAGATCAACCAGTACCCCAGCTCTCTGTTCTCCCCAGTCATTTCCACACTCTCTCTTGCTCTTGCATTTTTTATTTGTGAAAGTTATTGTATTTCTTCTTCTGAAGGGTCTCAACAACTCACTTTTAATCAAACTTTCTCCTGCAACTGCTCTTCCCATGCAGAGGCAGTATATTAAATATCCTACAATCTTTTGTTAAATTAGGTTTCACTAAATATTACTGAACTTATGATTTATTATTTCATCTACTAGTTATTCCAAAATTCTGGCCAAGTCCTCCATATTCTTCTACCAGCAAGTACTTGCCACCATCTCTATACTTTCATTTCCACTACTACTCTTACCTTTGTCATCCATAATGAATATCACATT
>NW_010395804.1:40409-49381 GCF_000710305.1 Buceros rhinoceros silvestris | reverse complement strand
TCCTGCTTAAGATTGAGGCAAACCAGGAGTTTATTGCCATTAACCATTTTTATAAATGGTTATCCATCACTGCCCTGATTGACACAACATGTTAAATCATATGCTGTGGTTGGTTTATATCTCTTGAAATCCATTTTCCAAACTCTGTAATAAATTAGTTCACAAGGTTGGAATCTGCAGAGAAAGTGTAATTCCAAATGCTCCAAATTCTCTCTCAGTCCTTTCCTTTGGTTTACTATTGTCAGCTGACAGGCAGCTGAAACAGATTTGAATCCTGCTTCCCAGAGTGTCAGAATCTTGTCCATTTGAGTCACTTGTCTAGTTCACTAGAACACAGATGGCAGGAAGAGCACAAGAATGACAGAAAAGGCACTCCCACACAAGGCTAGGATCTGATCAGAATAAGCAAACTGGGATGTTAGTGCTCACTGAGTGGAGAGCTGAAACGCAGAGCAGCAGCTTCCACTTTGAAGGATAAGGACTAGAGCCACAGCACTACTTTGACAGGGAAGGTGGGAATTCTGGAACTTAAGGCAGCCGCTGAGTGTGGGGTGAGATACAGACATTTCCTACCAGCTATTGTCTTAAAAATCCATGGATTTTTTTCTTCAGCAAAAAAAAAATCAGATATAAATGTTACATTAAACCTAATGTAAGGCACACAGCAGAAAGACTGCATCTGCTAATGAAATTTCCTCCAATTTTAGGAAGTTTAGGGTTTGACTCTGCAGCAAATGAGATGACTTTGGCTATTTTCAACAGAGATCACCAGCTGCTCATATTATCATATCACAGTTTTAAAGGAAAATAAGTTTGATGCTTCAATTAGTTTAATAGATCTGACAGCGTTTCATACTAGTTTCGACTTTATACCAAGAACAGATATTTCTGGCAACTGTAACCTACCAAATTCTGGCTAGGCATTCAATTAACATGACAAAGCATCGTCATAGACTGCATTTGTGTCATATCATTTCATAGTCCTCTGATAAGTCTTTGGGTCCATGACCCTCATAATACCATCTGCTCTGAAGCCATTGTGGCCATACTTTTTTCAAATGGTCGTCAATTAAAAACCAGAAAGAATCCCAAAGAAGCTATTGTCAGCTGTCAGGACAAACTGTAGCAAGGACCATGAAAAAACAGGAAATTGAAACAGCTCTGCAGCTGTTGCTCTTGCAACAAGCTCTTGCTCGTCTTTTGAACATTTGTAACCGGTTGACAACATCTGCCTTAATTTATTACTTGCCCCCATTTAAAAAATAAAGGTTTTGGTTTGGTTTTTTTTAAAAATGAGAGATTACACTTTTAAAACTATACCTTTATTTTAAATTACATATTTTAAGGTAGAAAAATCCACTTACCAGAAGAGAAATTTTAATTCAGAAACCAGGTAAAATCAGTCCTCTCTTTTAGTAGACACAGACGGCAAGCATTTTTTTCCAAAGTGCTACCTAACACAACCTTTGTCCATGGAAATTTAGAGCTCTGAAACTATTTTTACACTGTGTATTGTACAGAAGAAAATCTGAATCTGCATAATTTCTTTTTTCATTTTTATTTCCATTTCTGATAAGGTCTTTAGAACACTCACAATATGTTACACTATCAAGTCACATAGACAACAAACTTAATGTAGTTAAGTTAGCAGAAATGTTTATGTTATGTTATGCTATGTTATGTTCTGGAATATTTGAACAAGTTAACTTTTAGCAGCTGTCTCCATGAGCACTGCTCGTAATGAAGCCTGGTGTGGCTTTCTAATGACTGTGTCTTACATCCCAGCAGCAGAGAATTTACAAACCCTCCCCCTCACGTGTACTTGCTGAATCTAATAAAAATTTGAAATAATGGAACTACCTCAGAAGTTTTTCCTCCTGCCTCTATTTTTGTAATACTTGCACAATTCTAAACTATTTTTGTTTTTACACCATTCCCTCTTCTGTCCAGATGAAACCTGCTGAAGAATTTTAAAGTTATGAAGGCAAAGCTAGCAAATACACACAATAACGATTTAGTAAGCCTGACTTCCTAAGGATATCAGTCTTAAGCAGCAAGGTCAACATGTGTAATATAAACAGTGTTCAGTAGAGGCTGAGAGAGATTGACCACACCGAGGTGCAACAAATCATTTCACCAGCAACACTGATTAAAAAGACTAATCAATAAATTAAACCCTAGAAAAAACCTGAACTCAAATCTTAATTTCAGATACATCCATAAAGGAAACACTCCCTACTTCATATATAAAGTTTAGTTCCTGGGATAAGAGGGAAGCAATTAAAAACTTTGGGATTATTCATCAAAGTACTTAGAAAAAAAATTCAAAGAAACAAATGTCTGCATCCTGCTGGGCCTACTAAACCAGGCTATATTGCTAAAGTGTTTTGGGTAGTGTCTTTCTTCAGTGCTTAGCTTTTAACAGAGAGAACAAGGTGTGTGCTTTCAGATTTATGGCAAGTAAGTGCTTTGCTAATGAATTGCTTTGTTTGGTTCACCTGAGTAGTACTAACAGACTGGAGATTTCTTCCAGGTCAAATGCTTTACGTAAAGATATGTGGCTCTTGAGCATGAGAACTCCATTTTAAAATCTCAATGTTTTGCTAATATTTCTTTTCCCTTCGGTTCTATGCAAGTTTCTAAGAAAGAAAATTTGTTTCTAAAAGCAATTTAAATTATTTCAAGCCAGCTTCCTTGAAGCACCACAACAACATCTATTATAATGCGGGATTTCTCAGATCTCTGTGAAAAAGCCACAGGTGTATAAACTACACACATCTTTCAGGTCAGAAAGAAAGCTGTAAAGCATTGTCATGTACAGAGCTTGTCTAATTTCCCAAAACATTGATAAGTGCATCTTAGTACAAAACTACAGTCACTCAACATCGGGACAATAATAAATATTTACATCCTTTCTGACAAACTTCGAGGTATTAAACTGCCCTCTCCTGTTTACCTCCCACTAGTCACAGAGTGGGAGCACAGAGTTATGGTTTGCTACATCTTATCAAACTAATCTCCTTCCCCAGAGGATATTACCCCTCTTCAGGAAAAAGCTCGCCTCAAAAATCTTACTCAAAACTAGATTTATTGCATATAACGGTAATTACATGAGCACACAAATGACACAGCAGCAAAAGAAAATTTATGACATTAATTATCCAAATTAGACTCATGCTACACACGAGTAAACATGTAAGAATTATATATGTGCTCACCAATTCATGTTAGGGGCTATAATATCCTCCAACTTCCCTCAAGGACATAAAACAACGCTTAGTTCTTTTTTGTTCAAACCCAGGTAGGAGTCTGATGTACAGGACAGGAGGATGCATCAAAGCACAGACCCGAATAGAACACCTGAGGAAAACTAACAAGGCATTATAATGAAAGCAGCAATCCTTTTTCCTTCAGATCCCTATATCCTCAGACATCATATTTAGTGGTGGTTTGAAGTTAGCTTTTCTTGAATTTTGAACTTTCCACTGACTAGTAATGTAAGATAAGAAACAAAGATCTATGGAAGTAGTTTACCTTTATTACCTATAGAAGTACATTATGATAAAACAGTGCTAAGTTTAACTGAGCTTTCAAAACCAGATCAAAAGGGAATCACAGAAACAAAGTACTGATGCCACAGATACTTCTGAAATAGCCTGCTATCCCACAGCCATCTCCTTCCCCAACCATCTCAGCTGCAATGCCTAGAAATACTAGATTCATTGAGCAAATCCAAGACACATTGACAAAATCTTCTAGAAAGAAAGATAGTTGGGGCAAAGACAGATGTAGATAAATAAACTAATTTATTATTTAAAAGTATTGAAAGTTCTGCAGTGAATTTGAGACAAGGGCCTTGTTTCACCAGGCTATCGAGGAGCTGCCACATACCTCTTCACTTAAACTGTATGTAAAGGCAGTAACTATCAAAAAGATAATTTTCACTGATATACAATAGGGCTGTTTTAATCATCTACATTTTAATAGGAGATCTGTCAGTAACAGAACTAAATTTAAACATCGTAAGGGAAAACCCTCCTAAAGCCTGCCATCATTTGCAAGTCAAAAACCCAAAGACACACCGCAGGCTCCCTTCAGCAGGCAAGGGGGAATATTGATGCTGCTGCCCTAACAAGATTGACTGATATACTGGAGATCCCCGTGGGAAAACTGGTTTTCTTTAGAGTGTAAAGGCACAGGAAAGAATAAGCACAGGAATTAAATGCAAGTCCCATGGATGTGATGCTCAGAATGAGAAATCAGAAGCTTGTATACCAGCAGCTATGCTTCTATTTCCCCATTTCTTGACTGGGAGTAAATAACACATACTTCAGGACAAAATGTATTTGAAGCTTAACATGCTGACCACTCAAAGCTGCTATGAAAACAATTACTATAAACTTTTTTAAATATCTAGACTTCCCATTTAGAAAAAAGAGTAAAGAGATTTCAGTCATTATCTTACTATCTGCCATACCAACTGTCATAGTTGCCATACTATTTGCAGCCGCTCAATTTAGCCAGTTACTTTTTATTCCTCTAACTTGCTCAGATGCTTAAATATTCATGCTTAAAAATATAAAGAGTTGTAACTAAAAATGCAGCTATACAACCAAATACCAAATATTGAACTCAAGATTTAAATCAGCTCTCGGTACAACAATGTAAAAATTTATAGCATAGAGGTGAAAAAAAAGACTATAATGAATGGTATTTTTTTCAGACACCAAGAGTTGTTTGCAAAGTCAGTGTTGTAACAAAAGGTACAGACTAGACGCGTACATATGTGATTAACTGTTGAGGCTACAAAGCTCTTATCATTTTGCTCTCTAAAAAGTCCTCGTATATTAATATCAGAATTAAAAGCAGATCAGTGCTGCACTGCTGATTGACAAAGTGATGAAAGCCCAAAACGGCTTTCTGTTTTCAAGTTTAGCATTACTAAGCCTCACTCATGATGTATTTTTCCACTCCTATCTGTTTAGGCAAGTAGCTAACCAGGACAGAAGTGGCATTAAAAGCGTTAACAGCTCTAAATCTGCAGTCGCTATGTTTCACATAGAGTGAACGTGGATTAAACAGAAGGCACGTTTACTTGCAGATAGCAAAGTACTAGGAAGTGGCCAGTTTTAGACAACATTGATACTTGTGCTTTTACTGGCTCAAGCAAATAAACTGTACAACACAGCCTCTGATCGAGGTGTACCCTGTATCCAAGTTAAACATGGTCAACTCACTACAGTTTCAGTGAGCCTGCATTAGCCAATTAAGCCAATACAAACTGAAACACAGAGCATTGTTTCACAATGCCAAGTGTGCAGCACCAATACCAGTTTACCAAGATACTGGCTCGTAATTCTAGTGTTGACGTTAGTATTACATCACATCATAGCAACAGCATGAAAAGATCCTTTATGCTCAGCAGAAAATCAGGTAAAAAAGGCACCCAGACTTTCAAAACAGAAGTGAAAGAATTTTCTTTTCCATGCCAATGAAAAAGAAAAACCAGAGAGATCCAGATAACCGAGTTGTGAGAATAGGATTATCTCCATCCTAGAAAAGGGCAGAAAACAAAAATGAAACAAATTAAAGACTAGCTAGCAAGTTAATAGTGGAAGTATTTTCACTACCAAAAAGTAATATAGTGTTTGTATATCAGAAAGAGAAGTGTTATTTCATTTTTCTTACACTACTTGCAAAGCCTTAGAACAAATGTTGAAGAAAGGAATGGGTAGAAGTACTGTAAAAAAGTCATGTCCCCTGTGATAGCTGTGTCCACAGCTTTGGCCCCACTGGTTTTAGTTAAAAGATCATTCTCATCTCCTATTCCTGAATTCTAGTTACGGAAGACAGCAGTCAGTTTTACTCGGAGAAAACACTAGTCTTTTTTAGTGATACGCAGTTCGCAAGGTGGCCCAGTGTGTCTCCCCTCCACTACTGAAAAATCAAGAGGTTGCAGCTTTGTGAAGAACAGTAGCTACACATAACCTTCTTCATACCATTTGTTGCTACTCATTGAAAAAATATACTCTAATATGAATAATAATGGAAAAATAAGCATCAAACCTTAGAAAGGAACACAGTTTTCAGAGTCGGACAAAACACACTTCAGATTTTCCCATGAGTTAAAGCTCATTGAAATAATTGCTTTCCCCGTTAGTTTGATCTAGATTAAAAAAATATCCTGTCATTAAAAAAGCCTGGCACCAACCTTAAAGGCCAATTATTTAGCTCAATTTAAAACCAGTTAGCTACCAGAAAATACAGTCTATGATTAAAGTAAACTAATCTTGGAGAAGTTGTGTTAAGCTCTTCATACATAGTAAGCTGGCCGACTCCTTCCGAAGTACAAGGTTCAACTCATGTTTGAACTGTAGACTCATGAGCTGGGGAAGGACTACTAAGTACAATACTGGCTAGCAGGGAAGTAAAGATTTGGTAAATGGAAAAGAGGTCTTCAAATAAAATTTAGAATGAGATGATTTAGAGAGAGAAACAGACATAAAAAGACTGCTCCAGACTGACGGTTTGCAGAAAAAACTTGTACCAGAGTAGACAGCTTATCTGGGGAATGCAGCTGTTTGACATAACCCTGGCAAAAGCAAGCATTAAAATAATTTCCTGAGGGACATTTGCTTTCAGATCTCTAATTCTGCATTAAGGTAGGCCACTTTCTGCTTGATAAGGATAAGATAAAGCACAATTTTTTAAGAACAAATTGTTTATAGTTCCTAGTCAGAAAAAAGGAATCATAATTGATTAGGGAACTTCTGTTCCTCTCAAGAACAGTCTGCGGCTCAGAAAACAGTTTAACGCCAAAGCAAATCAATCCCCCCTGTGTCAGATGAAAAGTAAAAAGCAAAAGGTTATTTCATCAGCACACCAGAAATGCACCTGAGAACTGTAAGAGATTTAGAGCAAAATACATGCACTGATAAATCCTACACAATTTTGTAACAGTATGTTGTTTTCAGAGAGATTGCTAAGGTCTCAGATAGCTGCCTACAGTGGCTACAAGTTTCTCACACACATTTACTAACAGCCACAACTAAACCACACAGAATCATTTGTCTCGTTCAGATTGCTGTTGATGCATTTAGTTATATTTCACCAGTATGCTACACGGAAAAAAAAGACACCACATGTAGACGACTTCACGTCTCAAATGTTTCCCTGTAGTTAATGAGTCGTCACCTACAGAATTTCTAAAACAGAACCTTTCTCAGGAAAAGGAAAAGAAAATCCCTTTCATTCATTTAAAGTAGCAGATGGTTGCTCTCTCCAGCCTTTTTCACATTCTTTGTATTTATCTCTAAATCCTCAAAAATATTCCTTTATTAATTATATGAAATTCAATTATAAATTATTAGATGTCAGATGTTGCCTACAAGCAAGAGCCCTTCAAGACTGCAGCAAAGACAGCCATGCATACCAGGTGCCACATACCTTTGATTGTTGTGTAAATTCTCGGCTGCAGCTATAAAGTAATACTTTAATAAGTTCAATGAGCACAAAAATGCCCATGGAAGCAAAAGAATCATAATTATCCCAGTGCATACTTCAGCAGAATGACCTAATTTAAAAAGTGTCTTGCAAAGCAATTCTCATATTGAAAGGAAATTACAGAGAGCAAAATAAAAATTGTATTTTTGAGATCCATGCAAAAAAGTACCAGCAAGTATCCATGAAAAGGGATGTAAAAGACTGCAGAGCATCGTGAGGAATAGTACATATTTTCAATTTCTTCCAGGCCTTCTCTCATTTCCGTTTTATTCTTTTTTTAAGCAAGGAGAACTTAAATATCAAGAGCAACTATTAGCACTTTACTGACACAAAGGCCTTCTGGCCAAATCCTGAATTACTGTGACTAAGACTACTGACATTTTCATTCTGTTACCTAGTCCTGCTTGTTAGTATTTTTCCACTAGTAAAAATCTGTACCTTTTTTTCCCTCCATCCTCTTTAAAGGTCTTTTAGGTGGCCAGTTACCCATCAAAAGGCAAGGAGGAAAAGGCAAAGATTACTTTGGATAGTCACAAAACCTAAGTGATGACGACTTTAATGCAGTCAGCTCTTTAGAGGGTAAAATGCAGAAGGAGATGGAAGGATTCTGTAAAGACTTTTAATAGGAATTACCCTTTCTGACACCTACTAAAAAAGCCTAAAAAGATAAATTTCCCATTATGCTGCAATCAGATGCTTTTACTAGCTTGCTGGTCTGTTCATCATCTCTTCTGATCATTATGAAACATTGAGATACTTTCCATGTAAACCACTGTAAAGTCATAAATATTTAGTATTCTTTATATAATATTAGACATATCATTGGCCATGGAAGCCTCAATGCAGATGCTTAAGATATACTTGAACCTCCCACGAGAAAACCATGGAAAGAGACAGAAGCCCAAAAACTTAATTTGTGAAGATCCCAGCTGAGGCTTTTCAGTTGCGTTGTTTTGCCACTGACACTTCTGTATGGATATTCCCCAACCATACTGCACAAGCAGGTTGCATAAGAAGCATGATTGGAAATATTTTGGAGTCAACTGGCCATTCTTGCAGTTGCATTGTATCTGTGTGCTTAAAAAAACCAACACCCCCCCCCCATTAAAAAGCTTGAGTATTAAAAAAACAGCCAAATCAAGCATATAAAAATACCAGACTGGCAACAATCAAAAATGTATCATTATTAACTAACTGTCAGTGAACGGGCCATTTTATGGAACCGCGGAGCACTGCAATGCCTGCGAGACAATGACCAGGTGGTTAACAACTAGGTTGCATGGCACGTGGTTTGGCAGCACCTCGCTTTTACAGTGTAAAGACAATAAGATGTATCCAAAATATTAAGGCAGGTTTGTAGTGGATAATATATGTATACATACATATATGTGTATATTATACATGCTTGTCTCTTTCACGGGCACCCCCTTGCCGTGGGGAAGGAGCTTGCGTGCCCTTGTGAGGTTGAG